>NW_027267848.1:0-23842 GCF_963676685.1 Mytilus edulis
ATATTATAAAATGTTGTGATAATTGCAATCACACAGAATTAATATCTAAAAACATTTGACCTACCTTGTGAATTTGAAGGGACTTGTACTAGAGCTACGATCTCTTCCTCCTCCTCCTCTTTCACGAGATCTGCTGCGACTTTTCCTTCGTGGTGGTGACCTCTTCTTGAATCGGTCAAAACTTCTACTTCTCCTGCCACTTCCTCTATCCCGACTCCTACGTCTTTCCCTTTCCCTACTTCGGCTTCTTCTGCTGTCCCTGCTTCTGTCATTTCTCTTTCTATCACGATCTCTGAAAAGTTGATATGAAATGTGATGTAATATTGTTAAATTTCCTAGAAATTAAGTTTTTTTAAGGCTGAAAATTAATGTACATGTTTAGCTCTTCAAGCTTTTACTATCTATTAGCATGAACAATTTTCATCAAGATTATTTGTGAAAAGGTCTTCTTATGCAAACACTGCAGTTCTCATCTAATCCATATATCAAGTACCAAAAATTCGCAAACGATACAATGCAATCAAAATCTTAGTCTTTAATCTACATATTCAAATTAAACAGATGTCTAATACCAGTTTTAGGTGTTAATTTCTTTTATTATTTAAAAACAGGCAATATCCCAATATGGTTAATAAACCAGAACCTATGAAAAGTGATAGAACATTATTCATATTTACATAAAAACAACAAGACCTACCTTCTACGATCACTGTCTCCTCTGTCACGATCTCCACGATCTCTTCTGTCTCTATGTCTATCTTCGTCACCTCTTCTTTTCCTGTTGCAAAAGTAATAAAACATTTTAGCATTCAACATATTTTATAGCCACAACCATTTCTAGTTGTTGCTGTACTTAAACTTATAATAAGTCATAATAGGAAAAAGTGTCTTTATTTGCATGGTCTCACTGCCTAATAACATCATAGTCACGAATTATAAAGATGAATACGGGTGACAGCATTTTGAATAAAGATTTGGTTAAAAGATAGAAACCGCCTAGTTTCAAAGGATAAGATTTTTCTAATTAGAAAACGCTAACGAAGATGTTATTTCATACATCATAACAAGGCAATAATGTTCAATGCTTTAAAAGTGCCTAAAATAGTAATTTCAACAAGGGCTCTTTTTTGCAAATGCCAAATAGTTTTTTTTTATAGAACAACACTTTGAATTGCAAAAAAGGTTTTCCATGCCTGTAACAATATATTTTAACATTCTATATAAAAATAATCTGTTCTTGTTTACTGACGCAGACCTGCTATAGTAGACATGCACATTTTGAAATTGAGATTGTACAACACTTGTCCATCTTTCAAGAATATATGTTGACCTCTAGATGTCTTTAGTGTTGTTAGTTTGCTGTCTTATAGATATATATTCCAAAACTTCGTTTATTCCTATCAATTGACATTCCAACAATATTACAATGTATTTTTAATGTTAGAAATGCCCCGTTTAACAGAAAGAAGACGTCCAATCTTGTCTTGTGCAATTGCATCAGTTGATTTTTTGTGCGACAAGATATACATTTGTAGACAAAAGACATGAAAGTCTTCTGTTTAAGCAGTAAATGAAGTTTGGAAATATTTCTTCTTAGAAAATATATTTGGTATTTAAATAGCAATTGTTTCATGCAAAATTTAAACTTGACAGGCATGATAATTACATTTTGACAGGGTCCTAATGCCCAAAATGACAAGCTTGTGATTGACTACTCATTTTAACAAGTTACACATTACACTTCTAATACTAGAAAATATGCAACAATAGAGTATCAAAATTGGAAAATAAAACTAAAAGTCAAATGAATCAAAGCATATCTGACACAATTATATAAAAACTTTTTTGCTTTCTGATCGTTATAAGGGAAAACAAACCTTTTCAATAAACGACATAGTACTACCCAAATGTTTAAGTTCAATATTTATAAGTTCTCTTGGGTCAAAAATGTAGGTCATTTTTCATTTATGTTGCACTGATAATTATTCCAAGTTTAATGTTTCTCCCAAAATGCAACAAGTATCTTTGCACCTAGGTTATGCAAAAGTTTGTTTTTTTGACTACCATAAGGTAAGGCTTAATCATCTGTGTATCTGTACTCGTCATCTTCCAAGTCTTTTTTTTACCAGCTACACAAGATTTACCTTGTCTTTACAAGTTACCTGCCATAATTTGCTAGTGTACATGAATGTAGGACCGTACACATACCTGGTTAATTATCTGATGGCATTTTCATGTTCTCCCTTATGATAGTGTTTACTGATAGCACCTATATTCAACAATACAGAACCAGTTATTAGACAACTTCAATTTCAATTTATTATTCTTGTTATAACATCTGTTCAAGGTCTTTTATTTTAAACAAACTCTGGGACCCTGTCAGAAACCCAAAAAGAAAGCACAGATTACATTTCTTCATATTGAGCATGCAACCTGTTAGAAAGGGTAAAAATTGGACAATTTCTCTCGAGGGGTGTCTCTCTTTTCTGCTTTTCTATGTTAATCCATACACAACCTGCAACATTAAAATCAGAATTTAGGGAAGTTTTTGATAACTACGAAGATATCTTTACACTTGTTAATGTTTTGTATTTACAGTTCCATGTTGGTTTTCTGTTCTTTAAAGAACTGCATCAACTTACACCATTGAAGACCAACACAGAAATAGTAACACTATGGACAAAGCTTACTCACCTACTTTCTTGAGTTAAACTATGAAAATAGGTGTTTTCTTCAATTTTAAGGACACTTCAAGGAAATCAATTAAAAGTTTCTTGTCTGGAGTAGGTCATAAATTTTTGATGGGACTGATTTGTAACCTGGTTCAAAATATTGGGCGACTTAAATTTTTTGACTTTCATGAAGTGAAAAAAGAGTCCTATACTACCTACATAAATATCCCTACTGAAGATATTGTATGACTTGTTTAAATACTTTGTCTTACCTTCTATCGCCTCGGTCATATGATGAAGCATCTCCTCTTCCATCATCCTATGTACCAAAACAATCAGCAAATCAGGAGGGAAGAAAAACAAAAATTGAACAAAAATGCATTAGTTATCGATCAATAAAGAGTTAAAAACTTAATATAAATCTTAAATTAAGTGTTACCTCCATCTGGTTCAACTGGTTTCCTTCTTGGCTGCAATATAAAACTCGCATTCATTCAATGATTTTCAGTTTTTTTTATATCCCAACTGAAAATCATTGACTTGTTGACATATATGCATGTGGAACTAACCTTATTGACTTATCTCAATTGCAAGATGCCAAGTACAATAATCGTGACTATGGTGAGTTATGTTAAATGTTCAATCAATTAAACATTTTGTATATATTTAAAAAAAAAAATCTAATTATAATTATGCTTTCTTAATTTGTTGCGAGTTTATCTATCTACAACTCTAGATGTTGCTATTAAAGTAATTGTTAATTTAGAAATTTTTGTGAAGTTTTTATTATTGCTTGAATTGCAACAGGCATTACAGGATAGATTTGATATAATTAAAAACTTAAATGTTAACATTTTAATTGCATTATTGGTATGCAGAAGTTCATAAAATCAAAATATTTAATATAGCATTCTTCAACCATCATTGACCACAGCAATAATAAATGCACACAAAAATTTCTGAATTTATGGTATACAGTATGTGTAGTGTCTTATTTCCTGCTGAAGGAATAGCCAGCACTTGTAAACGACATAATATCTGTTTGACGGACAGATAAGAATTAAAATAGCTATAGTCAGAGAGACATTTAAATTTTCTGATGAAAATTGAGATTAATACAACTAGATCATTTCTTTTTGTTTCGCATTCGAGCTATGGAAAAATAAATATCTATCTTGTTGCTTTACAAATGCAGAGTTCCTGTTTTGATTTTTTATGTTATAATCATGACTGCTGTCAACTAAATAAAACACCTCAAATTAATATATTGCAATTATACAAGTTACCACAAGGATAGAAAGAGAACAAAGTAAAATAACTGAATAATTTTAGTTGCTTAATAGCTTCTAGTAATATTTAAGATGTTTTATTTTTCTTACACACGACATCAATTGCATTTTTTCAAACCAGAAGAAAGCATAATCTACTGTGATGCATTTCCAAAATAAAATTCCCTCAAAATTTTTCAAAAATTAAGGGGGGTCATTTTGATTTCCTTTTAGAGCACTTGAGAAATTTAAAGTGCAGTCTATAAATAACTGAAACTTAAAAGCATATAAAAAGTTAGTTCCACAAAAACAATTCATTCATTCTTCGCACTCACAAAATCGAGTAGGAATTATCCTGATAGGCTGGATTCTTGATGACAGGATGTCCTCAGTGATCACCCAAACTCTGTATTCATATGGCCCTGAGATGAGAGTGAGGGATATATTCAGTATCTTACTCTCAATAGTATTGTAGGTGTGTGTTGTAAATAAAAACTTGTGCTTTTGCATTCTTTTCTAATACACATTTGTGTAAAAACTATTTCCAAAAGTATTAAAAATTTAAGTCATATATGAAAAGCCATTAAAATTAATATCATTGACAAGTTATTATCTGTTGACTAAAATACAAATATCATGAGTATGAAGCTCAGAGTATAGAATACAGTTATCAATATAAATGTTCATCAAGTTCATATAATATTGTTAATACCAATATGCATTATTAACATTTAAAACAGCCATGACAGCATTTGAATAGTTTTCCTTTAAATCTTGTATAAAATGTGTAGTATTCTTTTAGAACCCCGCTCATCAGTACCTTGACTTTGAAGACAAATTTCTGTGGACACATTTGCAACAATGGGTATCTACAGATAAACCAAACAAACTCAATTACATATCAGTTTTTACAGCAACAATAAATACATATTCCTAAAACACATTGTACTTTACCTTATTTCCTAAAGAAATAGTCTTTGAAAAATGTTATAGATAGTTAATAAGCTCAACAATTTTGTAGTATATGTCATGCATTCTCTATATAAATACAGTGGTTCAATATATGAACCGTCAAGTTTAAAAAGAGATTAACAACAATTATAACTATTAGTTCCCTCATATATTATACTTGTGATCTAATTTATCTTTATTCCTACAATGGTATCTATCTACATTTTGTATATAATGCATATCAAAATATAAGACTAAAATTAAATAACAAAATCGTCTAATTTTTTTTAATGAGAAATTGTATTGCCCATACAGCAGTCTTCCCCATTACAAATACATTGTAACTATCGGATCTGACAAGTCAAATTATGTCAGAAAGTTTTAAACAAATTATGTCAGAAAGTTTTAGAATGGTTTTGTAGAAAAGCCTTTCAAATGATGTTTCAAAGAATTATGTAAGTTAATGTCCAGCAAAAACCAATGCAAGAAGAGAATACCCATATTGCTTTGCATTTCTTTTTAACAAATGTCTTTATATAGTGAATATAAGTGTTCTCTTTATATTTTGAATAGAAGATCAGCCTAAATTGTAAATTAACAATTTTTTTTTGCCATCTCAAAAGCTGTAAGTTTATCCTTATTTTTCATAGTTCAATCAAGTGGTTTTTTTCTCATCCTGTTACAGGAACTCTGTGATAGATTTAATGAGGCTTTTATCTGTTCATATTTAAATAGTTCACTACATTTTCCAGTGGTTATTTGCGACTTTTTAACCAATATTCAGGTGACAAAATCAGAACAATTTCAATATTTTTCAGTCTCCGGTCCATTTGATAAAACCTTAAATATTATAAAAACGCTTTTTCAGGTATCAGCAAACTATTTTGTTATACAGTATGTTTCGAAAAGGTGTTTAAAAACATTTTGTGTTTAGTTCAATGCTGCAAAGTATGTACGTAATACAGGATAGAAGAAGACCAGATTTGAACAGCTTTTCATCTTAAATTTTAAAGTTTAACTGGTTAATGGTCAGTTAATTGAATCATTGCCTACCTACTTGCTTAATGTTTGAAAGTGTTTTGATCAACTTCATGAGCCTAGAATTGAGGTTACTCCTAATTATGACTCTTGACAATAAAATATCTTTAACTTGAACTGTTATTGTTCTGATGGAATCTGTCAGATTGCATCAAAACAACTTTAGCTAGCAAACCCAACCAACTTATCCACAATGTTCATGATGTTTGAAGCTATAAAACTTAACTATAAATTAATTGTATTCAGAGCTACTACCAGTAAACTTACCTCTTTGTTTCTGTAAGGTGCTTCAAGCATAGCTTCTACATCAAAATCATCTGCCATTTTCACTATATAGTCTGCAAAAGAAATTTTTTAACTATAAATTTCAATATCCATTATTGTGGTTATTGTTATATTGTAATCAATGTCACACATTCGTTTCAGACAACTTTAGATTAAGACAATTTTGTGTTTATTTGGAATAAAATCTGGTATACCAGTATTGCCATCACAAACTACAGATCAAATATATGTTATAAAAAGAAAATATTTCAAGATCTTTCCCAATATAATTAAACAATTGTCAACAAATTAGTTGTGATTTTTTTCCCTGTGACTTTTGTCCTATCAAACTTGTGACTTTGTCCTTTCATTTTTTGTCCTGCAACTTTCTGTGTGTTTTAATACCGAATTTCCATAAGTTAATTTCTATATTTTGGCTTGCATAAATACTAAGTCCAACTGAAATAGATGACTTCTGCATTTTTACATCACATAAAAGCAAACAGGAAATAGCTTTTCAAGAAGCATGATTATTTTGAAGATATACTTTCCATGCATACATTCCTGAGTTGTTCATAATGTTTCAGTCTTACTAGCAGGAGAAAAACACTGGTTCAAGGCAAGGTTTATTTTCTATTGCTACGAAAACAGAACCTAGAAGGGGTTGTACGTACGGACATGTGCTTCCGTTTTTTTAATGTGATTTGACAAGTTAAGTTCCATACGTTTGCCATATGGTACCTTACGCTACAATGGGATACATCATACATAATAACATCATTTTACAATTTGTTCTTTAAGTGTCATAAGGAACAATACAAACTATAATCATGTACATGTATAAGTGTTTACAGACAAAAATTTTAAAATGTAGCATAATTTAGGTTACCAACAAAATTGGTCCTTCTGTTTATTATTTATTACTGTTTGCTTAAAGTTACGGATAATTTTAGGACAAGGGTTAGAAGAAAATGTTTCTTCAAAGGGCAAATCATGATTGTTAAGGAACCCAGCAGTCAAACCGTCCAAGTTCACGTCCGTAAGACGTATGAAGAGCAGAAGACCAGTTTCAGCTCAAAGGTAACTAGAACCAGAATTGATTTAGATTTCACCTAAAATATCTTATCATATGATGCAACTTCAGGAATTCGCAAGATTCACATACATAATAAGTCTTTTTTTCTGTGTAATAGCTGTGTAAATAGCAATAAAAGTCTTGAAATCCTGTTAGTTTTCTTCCTGTTTTCAACAATATGGCGTTTCTGACGTTTTGGGGTTTCCAAAATCGTCGACGCGGCGTCCGGGTTTATCAAAATTAAATACTACATTTCCGAGCTAGTTGTTCTTTAAAAAAATTTATGCAAAACACCAACAACAACAATAATAATTATAATACACTTGGATTCTTATTATTAAAAGTATTGATTGAATAAAAACAAAGTTTACCTAAATGTGAGAAAGAAATTCAGATGATTAAGGAATCCATGACAATTCACCCCACTGACAAATCGCCCCACGCTAATCGAACCACTTTATCACCAACTCGCCCCACTTTCTGAAAATCGCCCCACTTTTGTTTACCAACTCGCCCCACTAATGAAAAAGAATAAAATTCAATTTAAAATAGGTGGAATAACTAGCATCATTTGTGAACAGGTTAAACAAATCCCTCTGAAATAAGGTCTGCCAAAGCGCCACGGGCCGGCCCACTGGTGTAAAACAGGTGAATTTAGTAATGCCAACTCGTACAACTTGATGCAAAAGATGCAAATCCCGCTGTATTAAAATGTGAAAAGCTGATAAATCCTGATGGATTGAGTTATGCCACTTCATAGCCAAAAAAATTATTCACTAAATTTTGGTTTTTAAGTGGGGCGAGTTGGCACATGAAAATTATATATTTCTGTAGATTTTTACTTTTTCATTAAGTGGGGCGAGTTGGCGGGAAATTTAACGGGATTTACCCCTTTTCACAAGTGGTGTGATTTATTTAAAAGTGGTGCGAGTTGTTAAACCAGTTTGGGACGATTTTTTTTAAAGTGTGGCGATTTGGTGAGGGGCGAATGTCGTTTGGGGACGTCCTGCTTTAGACTGGTTCGCCTGTCTAGATCAATGTGCATATTACATATTTCATTTGACTATTTGATTAGGTGCCGATTTGACCTGTTACTGTACCTTGCTTTGTATCATTGGAAGCAGGACTAGACTGGGATCCCGCTATATATAATCACCTTGTTCTAGCAAGGTACAGTAACAGGTCAAATCGGCACCTAATCAAATAGTCAAATCGGCACCTATTCAAATAGTCAAATCGATACATAAAGAAAAAGTCAAAATGACACTTATTTAAGTTCAACTATAGCACATACCATCATTTTTACTGTTTTCGATCCTTTTTATTTGTTTCAATAGTTGTTTTAATATATGTATTTGTTAGCAAAACTTACAATTTCAGAGCTTCCGATTTCAATCTTATTAAAATTAAATCCTTTAATTGCTCCTGTTCTGATATGTCGTGCATCAAGCTTGATTGCGCGACATATCAGAACAGGAGCAATTAAAAGATTTAATTTTAATTAGATTGCGGAAATATAATAATTAAATAACTAATAAATGACTATGGAAAAGGACACACACCCCTCTGTTCAATAAACGAAAACACGTTCATTGAATAATCGAATTAGTATCGTTGAGTAATTATATGAATAATTTCAAAATGATAAAGTGGCGTTTTCAAATTGTGCAAAAAATAACACTGTATAAAAGTATAAGTAAGTAAGTAAGTATAATTGTATATCATTCATTATAGTGACATGTGTTGATAGATCCGTGTTTTACTCCCTTGGCTTTATAATAATTAATAACTATATTTCTGATCTAATTTTCTATTCTATAAACTACATCTATATATTTTCATTACAAATCTACAACTCTCAGTTTATGGCTACACGTGCTGATCTTATCTATAGTCATGCATATTCATTAGCTATGTAGGCGTGTCAAAATCGTATCATACGCGATAATGACCAGCCAGTACACACTGTAATGATTTCATAAACCAGTATTAAAAAGATAAACATAACAGTGTAGTATAGATAATATTACATAATAAGAAGACAATAGTTAAATAAATTTACACTCGGCCCGTTGGACCTATAAGTCACTTTAAACCTAATGTTCGAACTTTCAATACGCAATGTGATTGTTTACTTATAGAGAATTTCCTTTCTTTTACAGAAAATAAATTTAAATATTTGGCAGTTTGTCTTTGATGAAGTGTCATTAAATTAGCAAATGTTCTATTATCAATAAAATTACTATCAAGGTTCACTGGGTAAGCTTTACGGTACAACAAGAAATGTTTTTGATCTTCAACAGATCCGTCATCGCAGAAAGTGCAAAATCGATCACCAGGAGCCTCATTTTTAAATCGCCCAGTTTCAACGCGTAAAGGTAGAATACCACTGCGAAATTGTTCCATAACTGATCGTTCAAGTTGTTTCTTGATGTTCATTTTGACGTAATTTAAATTTCAGTCTCGTACTTCTGTTTAATAGTAATGTGAGTCCTTAATTTGGGTAGAGTAGTGATTTTACCAGTCCCAATCGTTTTAACAGTATTCCATAATCTTTGTTTTAAAAAGTTCAATGTTGCATAAATTTACATATTCATAGCAACTGTCCATGTTCACTTTGTCTATTTATTAGTAGAAGGTGGGCATTTGTAGCTTATAGATCGACATTTTGCATCTTTAGTCATTTTGATCTTTTATTTTATGATCTTTGGAAATTGGTTTAATGTTTTGTTGTTTCAACACTGCGTTCCATTTTAAGCACCCATCATATAAAATAAAGATATATATATATATATGTGGTATGATTGTAAATGCGAACTTGAAATACTAAATATAGATTTACTAGTTCAGTGATATTGGACGTCACACTAAACTCCGAAATATATAAAAGAAACTAAAATCAAACATCACACAAGACTATAACAAAGGCCATGCAGTAGCTCCTAATTTTGAACATGTATTTTAAGATCTCAACCCTCCCTTTAATATCTAGCCAATGTAGAAAAAACCCAAATACACTGTCACAACAATAATCACAGTAAAACGGAGTTTAAAAGAAGTTTGAGTCCGATGCCATGTATCTTTTAAAACAAAAATGTTCTATTCTGTTCATTCTATACAATTAATCAACAAAGTCCAAATGAAGAATCAACTGTATGTTACCGTACGACTGCTAGCAATGAGCTAAACCAATATAGTAATCTATAAATGACCAATCATCGTTATCATTAAACTTTAACCCTGATACAATTTTTGTACGTGCCAAGTGAAGACCATTTAAAACCATTGGTTTTCGTTTTGTTTTGTCTGAACATTTTGCTATTTGTTGATCTTTATAAGCATGAACTTGCTATTTGTTGACTTTTTAATTAGCAGGCACTACTTGTTGAAAGATATTAACCAAGTTAAATACGATCGTTTGGCGACCTGTCTATGCCATTTTAATACACCTTTAATCATACTTCATCTGTTTTTCTTATTTAAATCTAATTATTGTTGATATAAAACATTGCTCAAAACATTATGTTGGTCAATTAACAGTGAAACAGGTATGGTCAAGCGACTCATTTCAACAAATATTGATTATAATTAGTTGCTCTACGTCCAGAAGCAACCATTGGTAAATGTTCAGGACACAAATTACCAATAAATGCACCAGATTGGCCCTGTAAAACAGGACGTCCGGGATGAGGGTCTTGGGAATTTGGAATGCAACTGGAAAAATGAGGATATGCTGGAAAGGGACAGCCATTTTGCCGACAATAGGTCATATGTAGACCACCAAAGAATTATTGTAAGGGTTCTTAACGTGCAAAGGGTACACAGGCACTTGTCTCAGAAAACAAATCCTATATACATTAATATAGATCTATACGTATGAGAAAGGAAATGGTGAATGTGTCAAAGCGACAACAACCCGACCATAGAGCAGACAACAGCCGAAGGCCACAAATGGGTCTTAAATGTAGCGAGAAACTCCCGTAATCGTAGGCGTCCTCCAGCAACGTGTTTATATAATAAGGTATATATGTCATATATATATATATATATATATATATATATATATATATATATATATATATATATATAACTCGTCTAAACATCAAGCCAACAATGTTAGATCTGTAAATTTGCATTCGCAAATTTTTGGTTCTTCCCTCGCTGGGATTCGAACCCATGCTACTGTGATATCGTGACACCAAATCGCCTGCACTGCAGCCGTCCCGCTAGACCACACGACCACCTGGGCTCTCAAAAAAAGAGCTTCCGATGGCCGTGTGTTACCTTTCTTCGTCAGTTTTAATCTAGCGGCGTACTACAGTACATGATATATAAGGCATGAAGATGTTATTGTTACAGATCAGCTAAATTATCTATAGTAAAGGATCCTACAAATTAATGTAATATACAGTCACAGAAAATAATTATATTTATAAGTACGTCTGAGTCAGTGACAACTCTACAACAGATGTATCCATCGGATCCCCATCAATGATGGTGATACATGGCTGTGTACATAATGTATATACAACTCGTCTAAACATCAACCCAACAATGTTAGATCTGTAAATTTGCTTTCGCAAATTTTTGGTTCTTCCCTCGCCGGGATTCGAACCCATGCTACTGTGATATCGTGACACCAAATCGCCTCCACTGCAGCCGTCCCGCTAGACCACACGACCACCTGGGCTCTCAAAAAAAAAGAGCTTTCGATGGCCGTGTGTTACCTTTCTTCGTCAGTTTTAATCTAGCGGCGTACATATATAAATGAGACAAATGCCTGTGAGAGAGCAAGGCACTCTCTTAATTTATACGAGACATCGGAATTAAAGTCCCCATTCTGATAGGCTGAGGCTGCGTACTTTTACATCCCTCACAACCAAACGAACGCCCCACTTTAGCAAGGGTTTTTATTGGCAGTCGATGAATAAAGTGACCTTAGTTCATATCCTCAGTCTTATCCCTTGGTGTTCACCAAACAGATACACCCAACAACTATGACAAAGAACAAACATTGTTGATCTTTTACACGGTGCAATAACTATTAGCGTAAAACATAAGATCAAGTTGACTTTAAAAGAGACATATAATACTGTAATTGTATTATATATATGTCTCTCATGACTTTAATAAGCCATGTATGCCCTTTTGAGATTCGAGATGATTTTTTATACATTAAACATAAACCAAAGATACGTTTTGAATAATTTTTCAACACTTTGAATAGGATGGCATGTAGAACTGTAAGAAAAGAGGAGCATTAAATATATATATTAAAGATTTTTCCTCAACTAGACTCTCTAAAGAACATGTACATGTTTTGCTCGCCTTGGTCTATATGCATATTCAACAAAGGACACCCTTCAACATTGTTGATGAGAACATAATTCATGACAAAATCTGCGTTTTTCTACGGAAGCCGATAAGGGCCATTCAAAATAAAAATTATGTCGTAATTACGACATAGCATGTCGTAATTTCGACAAAACAGTCGTTATAACGACATCGCTATGTCGTAATTTCGACATGTCGTAATTTAACGACATCACCATGTCGTTTAACGACATAGCTATGTCGTAATAACGACATCGATATATATATATATAAAAGACTATGTATTATGATTGCCAAGAGACTAAATGACACAGAAATGAACAGCTATAGGTCATCATAATGTCCCCAATAATTAAAAAAAGCCCCCGCATAGTCAGCGTTAAAAGAGGGACGAAAGAGACCAGAGGGGACAGTCCCGAAATGCTGTGTGGCAGACAGTATTATTAATTAATTATTAGCTCCCTTGGTAAAACTCCAAATTTCATATTTAATGTATTTATTATAGTTTATGTCATTGGGGCATTGTGGTCAAATTGTATGAAGGGCAACTCTGCCTATTCAAGCAGCGACGATTCGCACGTGTCTTGTGACTTCATTTCATGTTTAAGCAGTTCCGAATTAGTAAATTCTTGAGTTTACACCAAGAGGAGCATCATCTTTAAATTTTCAACTTTAGTTTCCTTTTGTAGACTATATACCTCAAATGTTTTATCTGAAAAATATGTCTTCACTGGGAACCCCAGAGCTGAAACGTGCATACGTCAGTTTAGCAGGGACAATACGCTGTATCCCTGTTTTGTTATTTTTGCACATGGAATCTTTACAGACACTGTCAGTGGTTCAGAGTATTGCTTGTCAACGACATGTCTAACAAGATACTGAATGCATCATTCGAATAGGGACTGTTAAAAATAAGTCCCTTCCATGTTTTTTTCATCTTTCAATCCTAACAAATCTTCTAAATTTTAAGCTTTCCTCTTAACTTGTTTACAAATGATGAAAATAATATTTCCCTTAAATTGTGCCATTCTTATATAGGTATTACAATGATGCAAAGATGAAGAGTTTGTCCAGCGGCACATATTACAGTCATGTCCAGATTCATCATTATACGATGGTGGAAAAACTCTATCGACAAACTCAATTTCAAATAAATATCGACTTGTTTAACAAAAATAAGATATGTGTGTGAAACGTCTGAAATATACAATGATTGTTTTATTCATTGTTGGTCTTTAACGCACTTCAATTATTTGTTTGCTATTTCATGGCGGCCAGTTTTTTTTTATGGTGAAGAAAGCTTGAGCGCCCGGACAGAGCTACTGACCTTCGGCTGGGAAACTGTCAAACATAGTTTTGGAGTCGAACTAAGCTACCACGTGTAGGGCATGCATGGTTTGAACCCTGAAATAAGCAATGAAGCAATAAATTGTACCAATGACACAAGCTTTTTTATCACTTTATACGGTTTTCGTTTGATCGATAGTTTTTGTCTTTTTGGAATATAAATTGAATATAGCAAGACGTGTTAAAACGAATTGCAGAAAAAAAACCCGGTAGCTGAAGGCAAAGTTCTGTAAAAAATATTTTTTTTTTGTCGTTGAGAGGCTGTCTAGTTGAGGGAAATTCGTGTAGTCTGGCTTGCAGTCAAATTAAGCACATGCCCATCATTATTGATGTTGCTAGGTTACTGTCTAATTGTCGTTTACTTCATATTGTCACTTTGATGTACAATACATAAGTATACATTTTAAAACGTAAAGTTAAGATGTTATGTCATGCATAATTGAGTGCTGAAAAAAGCAAAAGAGAGACTCAAAGAAATACATAAAAAAAAAGATGAAATGATCTGATTTTCAAAAGTGACCTGTTTGGTCGCTCGTAATCGGTTGTCTAGAAATATAGTTCCTGACATTTTTTATGAATGCAAACCTTTAGTACTGTGATTTTTTACATATAAAAAACTATGGCTGAAAGTATTAGTTATGTAATTTCTTTGATAGTGAACTTTATGATATTTTTGTATTATGGTTTATATCATTGGGGCATTGTGGAACTATGTGTCAAATTGTATGAAGGGCAACTCTGTCTTTTCAAGCAGCGACGATTCGCACGTGTCTTGTGACTTCATTTCATGTTTAAGCAGTTCCGAATTAGTAAATTCTTGAGTTTACACCAAGAGGAGCATCATCTTTTCAACTTTTGTTTCCTTTTGTAGACTATGGACCTCAAATGTTTTATCTGAAAAATATGTCTTCACTGGGAACCCCAGAGCTGAAACGTGCACACGTCAGTTTAGCAGGGACAATACTCTGTATCCCTGTTTTGTCATTTTTGCACACGGAATCTTTACAGACACTGTCAGTGGTTCAGAGTATTGCTTGTCAACGACATGTCTAACAACATACTGAATGCATCATTCGAATTGGGGACTGTTAAAAATAAGTCCCTTCCATGTTTTTTTCATCTTTCAATCCTAACAAATCTTCTAAATTTTAAGCTTTCCTCTTAACTTGTTTACACATGATGAAAATAATATTTCCCTTAAATTGTGCCATTCTTATATAGGTATTACAATGATGCAAAGATGAAGAGTTTGTCCAGCGGCACATATTACATTCATGTCCAGATTCATCACTATATGATGGTGGAAAAACTCTATCGACAAATTCAATTTCAAATAAATATCGTCTTGTTTAACCAAAAATAAGATATGTGTGTGAAACATCTGAAATATATAATTAATGATTGATTTACTCATTGTTGGTCTTTAACGCCACTTCAATTATTTGTTTGCTATTTCATGGCGGCCAGCTTTTTTTTTTTTTTGATGGTGAAGAAAACTTGAGCGCCCGGACAGAGCTACTGACCTTCGGCTGGGAAACTGTCAAACATAGTTTTGGAGTCGAACTAAGCTACCACGTGTAGGGCATGTAGGCTTTGAACCCTGAAATAAGCAATGAAGCAATAAATTGTACCAATGACACAAGCTTTTTTATCACTTTAAACGGTTTTCGTTTGATCGATAGTTTTTGTCTTTTTGGAATATAAATTGAATATAGCAAGACGTGTTAAAACGAATTGAAGAAAAAAAAAAACGGTAGCTGAAGCCATAGTTCTTTAAAAAATATTTTTTTGTCGTTGAGATGCTGTCTAGTTGAGGGAAATTCGTGTAGTCTGGCTTGCAGTCAAATTAAGCACATGCCCATCATTATTGATGTTGCTAGATTACTGTCTAATTGTCGTTTACTTCATATTGTCACTTTGATGTACAATACATAAGTATACATTTTAAAAGGTAAAGTTAAGATGTTATGTCATGCATAATTGGGTGCTGAAAAAAGCAAAAGAGAGACTCAAAGAAATACATAAAAAAAAGATGAAATGATCTGATTTTCAAAAGTGACCTGTTTGGTCGCTCGTAATCGGTTGTCTAGAAATATAGTTCCTGACATTTTTTATGAATGTAAACCTTTAGTACTGTGATTTTTTACATATAAAAAAACTATGGCTGAAAGTATTAGTTATGTAATTTCTTTGATAGTGAACTTTATGATATTTTTGTATCAGGGGCGGATGCAGGAATTTTCGAAAGGGGGGGTGTGCTAACCCAGGGCAAAGGGGGGGGGGGGGGGGGGGTGGTGCAGGGGGTGCAAAACATATGTCCCCGATACAAATGCATTGATCGGCAAAAATAAAGGGGGGGGGGGGTGCGCACCCCCGGAACCCCCCCCCCCCCCCCTCCCCCCCCCCTGGATCCGCCACTGTTTGTATTATGGTTTATATCATTGGGGCATTGTGGAACTATGTGTCAAATTGTATGAAGGGCAACTCTGTCTTTTCAAGCAGCGACGATTCGCACGTGTCTTGTGACTTCATTTCATGTTTAAGCAGTTCCGAATTAGTAAATTCTTGAGTTTACACCAAGAGGAGCATCATCTTTTCAACTTTTGTTTCCTTTTGTAGACTTTGTACCTCAAATGTTTTATCTGAAAAATATGTCTTCACTGGGAACCCCAGAGCTGAAACGTGCACACGTCAGTTTAGCAGGGACACTACTCTGTATCCCTGATTTGTCATTTTTGCACACGGAATCTTTACAGACACTGTCAGTGGTTCAGAGTATTGCTTGTCAACGACATGTCTAACAAGATACTGAATGCAGCATTCGAATAGGGACTGTTCGATTCATACTCAGAAATTGTGCAATCGTCGAAAATAGAAAACACCCTTTTTTATTCAATATAGATATTCTACATTATAAGGTGTCGACGTGAAGTTAGTAATGGAACTTGAAAAACTTTTTAAAAAGTTGAATTTGATACAAGACTTTAACTAAAAGGTTGCCACATATGTAATATGATGGACACATCAACCTTCAAATAAATATAAGTCCCTTCCATGTTTTTTTTATCTTTCAATCCTAACAAAACTTCTAAATTTGAAGCTTTCCTCTTAACTTGTTTACAAATGATGAAAATAATATTTCCTTTAAATTCTGCAGTTCTTATAGGTATTACAATGTTGCAAAGATGAAGAGTTTGTCAAGCGGCACATATTACAGTCATGTCCAGATTCATCATTATACGATGCTGGAAAAACTCTATCGACAAATTCAATTTCAAATACATATCGTCTTGTTTAACAAAAATAAGATATGTGTGTGAAACGTCTGAAATATACAATGATTGATTTATTAATTGTTGGTATTTAACGCCACTTCAATTATTTGTTTGGTATTTCATGGCGGCCAGCTTTTTTTTTGTTGGTGAAGAAAGCTTGAGCGCCCGGACAGAGCTACTGACCTTCGGCTGGGAAACTGTCAAACATAGTTTTGTAGTCGAAACTAAGCTACCACGTGTAGGACATGTAGGGTTTGAACCCTGAAATAAGCAATGAAGCAATAAATTGTACCAATGACACAAGCTTTTTTATCACTTTATACGGTTTTCGTTTGATCGATAGTTTTTGTCTTTTTGGAATATAAAGTGAATATAGCAAGACGTGTTAAAACGAATTGAAGAAAAAAAACGGTAGCTGAAGGCATATTTCTGTAAAAAATATTTTTTGTCGTTGAGATGCTGTCTAGTTGAGGGAAATTCGTGTAGTCTGGCTTGCAGTCAAATTAAGCACATGCCCATCATTATTGATGTTGCTAGATTACTGTCTAATTGTCGTTTACTTCATATTGTCACTTTGATGTACAATACATAAGTATATATTTTAAAACGTAAAGTTAAGATGTTATGTCATGCATAATTGAGTGCTGAAAAAAGCAAAAGAGAGACTCAAAGAAATACATAAAAAAAAAGATGAAATGATCTGATTTTCAAAAGTGACCTATTTGGTCGCTCGTAATCGGTTGTCTATAAATATAGTTCCTGGCATTTTTTTTTGAATGTAAACCTTTAGTACTGTGATTTTTTACATATCAAAAACTATGGCTGAAAGTATTAGTTATGTAATTTCTTTGATAGTGAACTTTAGGATATTTTTGTATTATGGTTTATAACATTAGGGCATTGTGGAACTATGTGTCAAATTGTATGAAGGGCAACTCTGCCTATTCATGCTATTCAAGCAGCGACGATTCGCACGTGTCTTGTGACTTCATTTCATGTTTAAGCAGTTCCGAATTTATTTAGTAAATTCTTGAGTTTACACCAAGAGGAGCATCATCTTTTCAACTTTTGTTTCCTTTTGTAGACTATGTACCTCAAATGTTTTATCTGAAAAATATGTCTTCACTGGGAACCCCAGAGCTGAAACGTGCACACGTCAGTTTAGCAGGGACAATACTCTGTATCCCTGTTTTGTCATTTTTGCACACGGAATCGGAATCTTTACAGACACTGTCAGTGGTTCAGACTATTGCTTGTCAACGACATGTCTAACAAGATACTGAATGCAGCATTCGAATAGGGACCTGTTCGATTCATACTCAGAAATTTTGCAATCGTCGAAAATAGAAAACACCCTTTTTTATTCAATATAGATATTCTACATTATAAGGTGTCGACGTTACAGGGGCGGATGCAGGAATTTTCGAAAGGGGGGGTGCTAACCCAAGGCACCCAGGGCAAAGGGGGGGGGTGCAAAACATATGTCCCTATACAAATGCATTGATCGGCAAAAATAAAGGGGGGTTAAGTTAGTAATGGAACTTGAAAAACTTTTAAAAAGTTGAATTTGATACAAGACTTTAACAAAAAGGTTGCCACATATGTAATATGATGGACACATCAACCTTCAAATATAAGTCCCTTCCATGTTTTTTTCATCTTTCCAAGACTAAATTGTAAGTAGGCTATGCAAATTGTTTCATTGCCAACTACATTTTAGTAAATGCATTCCAAAATGATCTTATGCCCCTAGCCATAGTGGAGAGAGCTTTAAGTTTTACCCTTGTCTGTCTCTACTTCTGTACATCTCATAGTTTGTTTCTGAGCCATAGTGGAGGGAGCGTTAAGTTTTACCCTTGTCTGTCTCTATGGTCTGCCTCCCATAGTTTGTTTCTGAGCCATAGTGGAGGGAGCTTTAAGTTTTACCCTTGTCTGTCTCTACGTCCGTACATCCCATAGTTTGTTTCTGAGCCATAGTGGAGGAGCTTTAAGTTTTACCCTTGTCTGTCTCTACGTCTGTGCATCCCATAGTTTGTTTCTGAGCCATAGTGGAGGGAAGCGTTAAGTTTTATCCTTGTCTGTCTCTACGTCTGTACATCCCATAGTTTGTTCTGAGCCATAGTGGAGGGAGCTTTAAGTTTTACCCTTGTCTGTCTCTACGTCCGTACATCCCATAGTTTGTTTCTGAGCCATAGTGGAGGGAGCTTTAATTTTTACCCCTTGTCTGTCTCTACGTCCGTACATCCCATAGTTTGTTTCTGAGCCATAGTGGAGGGAGCGTTAAGTTTTACCCTTGTCTGTTTCTACGTCTGTACATCCCATAGTTTGTTTCTGAGCCATAGTGGAGGGAGCTTTAAGTTTTACCCTAGTCTGTCTCTACGTCTGTACATCCCATAGTTTGTTTCTGAGCCATAGTGGAGGGAGCTTTAAGTTTTACCCTTGTCTGTCTCTACGTCTGTACATCCCATAGTTTGTTTCTGAGCCATAGTGGAGGGAGCGTTAAGTTTTACCCTTGTCTGTCTCTATGTATGCCTCCCATAGTTTGTTTCTGAGCCATAGTGGAGGGAGCTTTAAGTTTTACCATTGTCTGTCTCTACGTCCGTACATCCCATAGTTTGTATCTGAGCCATAGTGGAGGGAGCTTTAAGTTTTACCCTTGTCTGTCTCTACGTCCGTACATCCCATAGTTTGTTTCTGAGCCATAGTGGAGGGAGCTTTAAGTTTTACCCTTTTCTGTCTCTACGTCTGTGCGTCCTATAGTTTGTTTCTGAGCCATAGTGGAGGGAGCGTTAAGTTTTACCCTTGTCTGTCTGTACGTCCCGTAAATCCCATAGTTTGTTTCTGAGCCATAGTGGAGGAGCTTTAAGTTTTACCCTTGTCTGTCTCTACGTCCGTACATCCCATAGTTTGTTTCTGAGCCATAGTGGAGGGAGCTTTAAGTTTTTCCCTTGTCTGTCTCTACGTCCGTACATCCCATAGTTTGTTTCTGAGCCATAGTGGAAGGAGCGTTAAGTTTTAGCCTTGTCTGTTTCTACGTCTGTACATCCCATAGTTTGTTTCTGAGCCATAGTGGAGGGAGCTTTAAGTTTTACCCTAGTCTGTCTCTACGTCTGTACATCCCATAGTTTGTTTCTGAGCCATAGTGGAGGGAGCTTTAAGTTTTACCCTTGTCTGTCTCTACGTCTGTACATCCCATAGTTTGTTTCTGAGCCATAGTGGGAGGGAGCGTTAAGTTTTACCCTTGTCTGTCTCTATGTCTGCCTCCCATAGTTTGTTTCTGAGCCATAGTGGAGGGAGCTTTAAGTTTTACCATTGTCTGTCTCTACGTCCGTACATCCCATAAATTTGTTTCTGAGCCATAGTGGAGGGAGCTTTAAGTTTTACCCTTGTCTGTCTCTACGTCCGTACATCCCATAGTTTGTTTCTGAGCCATAGTGGAGGAGCGTTAAGTTTTACCCTTGTCTGTCTCTATGTCTGCCTCCCATAGTTTGTTTCTGAGCCATAGTGGAGGGAGCTTTAAGTTTTACCATTGTCTGTCTCTACGTCCGTACATCCCATAAATTTGTTTCTGAGCCATAGTGGAGGGAGCTTTAAGTTTTACCCTTGTCTGTCTCTACGTCCGTACATCCCATAAATTTGTTCTGAGCCATAGTGGAGGGAGCTTTAAGTTTTACCCTTGTCTGTCTCTACGTCCGTACATCCCATAGTTTGTTTCTGAGCCATAGTGGAGGGAGCTTTAAGTTTTACCATTGTCTGTCTCTACGTCTGTACATCCCATAGTTTGTTTCTGAGCCATAGTGGAGGGAGCTTTAAGTTTTACCCTTGTCTGTCTCAACGTCTGTACATCCCATAATTTGTTTCTGAGCCATAGTGGAGGGAACTTTAAGTTTTATCCTTGTCTGTTTCTACGTCCTTACATCCCATAGTTTGTTTCTGAGCCATAGTGGAGGGAGCTTTAAGTATTACCCTTGTCTGTCTCTACGTCTGTACATCCCATAGTTTGTTTCTGAGCCATAGTGGAGGGAGCTTTAAGTTTTACCCTTGTCTGTCTCAACGTCTGTACATCCCATAGTTGGTTTCTGGAGCCATAGTGGAGGGAGCTTTAAGTTTTACCCTTGTCTGTCTCAACGTCTGTACATCCCATAATTTGTTTCTGAGCCATAGTGGAGGGAACTTTAAGTTTTATCCTTGTCTGTCTCTACGTCCTTACATCCCATAGTTTGTTTCTGAGCCATAGTGGAGGGAGCTTTAAGTATTACCCTTGTCTGTCTCTTCGTCTGTACATCCCATAGTTGGTTTCTGAGCCATAGTGGAGATAGCTTAAGTTTTACCCTTGTCTGTCTCTATGTCTGTACATCCCATAGTTTGTTTCTGAGCCATAGTGGAGGGAGCTTTAAGTTTTACCCTTGTCTGTCTCAACGTCTGTACATCCCATAATTTGTTTCTGAGCCATAGTGGAGGGAACTTTAAGTTTTATCCTTGTCTGTCTCTACGTCCTTACATCCCATAGTTTGTTTCTGAGCCATAGTGGAGGAAGCTCTAAGTTTTACCCTTGTCTGTCTGTACGTCCGTACATCCCATAGTTTGTTTCTGAGCCATAGTGGAGGAGCTTTAAGTTTTACCCTAGTCTGTCTCTACGTCTGTACATCCCATAGTTTGTTTCTGAGCCATAGTGGAGGGAGCTTTAAGTTTTACCCCTTGTCTGTCTCTACGTCTGTACATCCCATAGTTTGTTTCTGAGCCATAGTGGAGGGAGCGTTAAGTTTTACCCTTGTCTGTCTCTATGTCTGCCTCCCATAGTTTGTTTCTGAGCCATAGTGGAGGGAGCTTTAAGTTTTACCATTGTCTGTCTCTACGTCCGTACATCCCATAGTTTGTTTCTGAGCCATAGTGGAGGGAGCTTTAAGTTTTACCCTTGTCTGTCTCTACGTCCGTACATCCCATAGTTTGTTTCTGAGCCATAGTGGAGGGAGCTTTAAGTTTTACCCTTTTCTGTCTCTACGTCTGTGCGTCCTATAGTTTGTTTCTGAGCCATAGTGGAGGGAGCGTTAAGTTTTACCCTTGTCTGTCTGTACGTCCGTACATCCCATAGTTTGTTTCTGAGCCATAGTGGAGGGAGCTTTAAGTTTTACCCTTGTCTGTCTCAACGTCTGTACATCCCATAATTTGTTTCTGAGCCATAGTGGAGGGAACTTTAAGTTTTATCCTTGTCTGTTTCTACGTCCTTACATCCCATAGTTTGTTTCTGAGCCATAGTGGAGGGAGCTTTAAGTATTACCCTTGTCTGTCTCTACGTCTGTACATCCCATAGTTTGTTTCTGAGCCATAGTGGAGGGAGCTTTAAGTTTTACCCTTGTCTGTCTCAACGTCTGTACATCCCATAGTTGGTTTCTGAGCCATAGTGGAGGGAGCTTTAAGTTTTACCTTGTCTGTCTCAACGTCTGTACATCCCATAATTTGTTTCTGAGCCATAGTGGAGGGAACTTTAAGTTTTATCCTTGTCTGTCTCTACGTCCTTACATCCCATAGTTTGTTTCTGAGCCATAGTGGAGGGAGCTTTAAGTATTACCCTTGTCTGTCTCTTCGTCTGTACATCCCATAGTTGGTTTCTGAGCCATAGTGGAGGGAGCTTTAAGTTTTACCCTTGTCTGTCTCTACGTCTGTACATCCCATAGTTTGTTTCTGAGCCATAGTGGAGATAGCTTTAAGTTTTACCCTTGTCTGTCTCTATGTCTGTACATCCCATAGTTTGTTTCTGAGCCATAGTGGAGGGAGCTTTAAGTTTTACCCTTGTCTGTCTCAACGTCTGTACATCCCATAATTTGTTTCTGAGCCATAGTGGAGGGAACTTTAAGTTTTATCCTTGTCTGTCTCTACGTCCTTACATCCCATAGTTTGTTTCTGAGCCATAGTGGAGGAAGCTCTAAGTTTTACCCTTGTCTGTCTGTACGTCCGTACATCCCATAGTTTGTTTCTGAGCCATAGTGGAGGGAGCTTTAAGTTTTACCCTAGTCTGTCTCTACGTCTGTACATCCCATAGTTTGTTTCTGAGCCATAGTGGAGGGAGCTTTAAGTTTTACCCTTGTCTGTCTCTACGTCTGTACATCCCCATAGTTTGTTTCTGAGCCATAGTGGAGGGAGCGTTAAGTTTTACCCTTGTCTGTCTCTATGTCTGCCTCCCATAGTTTGTTTCTGAGCCATAGTGGAGGGAGCTTTAAGTTTTACCATTGTCTGTCTCTACGTCCGTACATCCCATAGTTTGTTTCTGAGCCATAGTGGAGGGAGCTTTAAGTTTTACCTTGTCTGTCTCTACGTCCGTACATCCCATAGTTTGTTTCTGAGCCATAGTGGAGGGAGCTTTAAGTTTTACCCTTTTCTGTCTCTACGTCTGTGCGTCCTATAGTTTGTTTCTGAGCCATAGTGGAGGGAGCGTTAAGTTTTACCCTTGTCTGTCTGTACGTCCGTACATCCCATAGTTTGTTTCTGAGCCATAGTGGAGGGAGCTTTAAGTTTTACCCTTGTCTGTCTCTACGTCCGTACATCCCATAGTTTGTTTCTGAGCCATAGTGGAGGGAGCTTTAAGTTTTACCCTTGTCTGTCTCTACGTCCGTACATCCC
>NW_027267849.1:0-26019 GCF_963676685.1 Mytilus edulis
GGGGGTGGTTCAATTCAATGCCACTCTGGACACATCCATACAGGTACGTATTTAACATGAACTATAAATACTTTTGACAAAAGTTAGGTTCCAATGTATATAGTATATAGGTAACAGGCTGATGTAATATTAAATACGCGCTGATGTTAGTCGTAAAATGTCCATGTACTCTCCGCATACTATATATTCGCATTCAAAAGCATCATCTACTCGAAATGTATCGCCCTCTTTGCAACATTTGATTGTTAAATATTTAAAAAAAAATTTAATAAAGATCTTTTGTAAGTAAAAAAAAAAAACCCAAAACAAATAATAAGTGTATTCATTCTCATTTTTCTACCATAAGGGTTTTATTTCACTTAACGATTTTTTATTGTTAAATACCCCTTTTCGTTAGGTATAACATTCAAGTCATCTTTTTGTTGTTTATTAATTTTAGAAATTACAAGAAGACCTTCAAATAGATGGGGCCGTAATAGAGTGAGGGATATTTGGCTGAGCAAGTAACATGTAGTATAAAGAAGTTTCTCAAACTACTGTCCAGTTCATCTACGAATTGTACTTCACGTTGTATGGGAGTTTAAATAGAATGAATTTAATCATACTTTATCAAAACTTGGCATAATGTTCTCTTATATCATTGAGGAATCGTCACCGGATATCAAAAATATCAACAGAAAATATTGTTTTGCCGTTAGTTTTTATCAGATAAAATACAAAAAAAAAACTTGTGGAAATTCCTCCAGAAAATGTCCGCGTTTCCTCCCCTTAAAATGTCAATTGAAAAAAATAAATCAAGCACACATACTGAATGATATTCTATGTTTATGAATATATATATATCTTATATATATACAATTTTGATATTTCAGAAAACTAGTACTCACATCAGAGGGCGAATACCCCATTAATGATAACAAGCTTTTCAACCAAGAAGGGTTACACTGGTAGTAAAAAAGTTTAATTTCATACTTGCAGTGTAACGTTCCATTAAAAATTGATAACTGCATAAACATTTTTGATCTTATATTTTACCTGTTTCTCATCCTTTCGAAAATTTCTAATCAAAGTATCGTCTGTTTGAGTTTCTATCACATTTTATGCTTCACCAACAACTTAAAGATCATCGTCTGCAAAAGTTTCTATCACAGCTTCTGCTTCAGAAACAACTTCATGATTATTAGTTTTGTATACATGTATATATTTTGTGTGTGCAACTGATATCATGTTTGGATCTCGTTAGTCTGTCGCTACGAATGTTGAACGTTGAAAATCGACTAATGAATTGATTGATTGTTGGTTACTTAACGTCCAGTAGCAAATATTTCATGCATATTCAGGACGAAAACAAGTTCACAAATACAATAGGTAAGTTGTTATAATAGAGGCCATCTAAGATGATGGTCTTGGAAATTTGGACTGCCACTGAAAAAGGAGGGTATATTGGATAGGGACAGACATTTTGTCTTGCAACAGACCACCTACAGACCCCTTCAAAGAGTTGTTGCAAGGGTTCTTAACGTGCAAAGAGCGTGGCACTCTCTTCACACGAGGCATTGGATTTTTGACCCGACGTGACTGCGACCTTGATACATCCCGCACAGCCAAACGGACGCCCCACTCGGGCAGCAGGTGGCAGTTAGGTCCGCTGCTGTATGCCCTGAGGTAATCGTGCCCTGAGGTAATCGTGATAATGCGCCATTGATTAAATACGCACGAAAATATAGTTCTTATTTAGATAGATCTTAATACCAAATTTTAATGTGACCAAATACCAAAGATGTCAACAAACTTCCCAAATGATTTTATTATTTGTATTCACCGATCATTCATTTCGTATGTACGTGTAGAGTGGGGATGGCTGGTAAAATTACAAACTTTTTTTTTATAAAAGTTCAATTAATGATCTGAAGTATTCATTCATGACAGGGTTACCTGAAGTAACCCCAATTATAGCAACAAATACAACCATTAAACTCAAGTCAACTGAGGTAACTTTATATCTACATCACATAAACAATACAAATCTATGAAGTCCTACATTCTAAATTAAGAAATTGTGTTATTAAAATATAAATGTATACACTAGCAAAGTATGTACTACAAGTTCTTTCATAACAGGATAAACTGCGGTAACCCAAACAATAACAGCAAATACAACCTATTTAACTCAAGTTAATTCAGATCACCTTTACATATACATCACAAAAACAATATAATTTCAATGAATTCCTACATAACAAAACAGAAAGTGGTTTATTACAGCATAAATGCATATACTAGCAAAGTATCTACTAAGTATTTTGTTATGACATGGTTACCTCAGGTAATCCATAAAATAGCAACTTGTATTATCTTTGGATATCAAGTTAACTAAAGTCGCTTTTCCGATATATCACATAAACAATACACGTCTATGAGGCCTACATGTAAAATAAAGAAATTGTTTGATTACAACATAAATGGTTTCACTAGCAAACCATCTAATAAGCATTCTTTATAACATGGGTACCTGAGGTAACCCCAGATAATAATTACAAATATAACCCACTTAACTTAACTGAAGTAAACTGATATCACCTTTTACATGTACATCAAATAAACAATACAACTTTCATGAAGTCCTACATTTAAAATAAAGAAGTTTGTTTATTACAATAAATGTAAACACTACCAAAGTATCTACGAAGTATTCATTCATGACAGGGTTACATGAGGTAACTCCAATTATTACAAAAAATACAACCCATTCAACTCAAGTTAACTCAGGTTACATTTATATATACCTCGCATGCACAATACAAATCTATGAAGTCCTACATTTGAGATTAAGAAATTGTGTCATTACAGCATAAATGCATATACCAACAAATTATCTACGAAGTATTCTTTCATAACAGAGATATCTCATGTTATTTCAAAAATAACAACAAATATAATCATTCAAATTAAGTTAACTAAATTCGCCTTTCCTGAATATCATATAAACAATACTTATCTATGAAGTCCAAAATGAAAAAGTAAATGGTTTATTAGAAGTTAAATGCATACTCTGGAAAACTATCTACGACGTATTCTTACGTGACAGAGTTACCTCAGATAACCAAAACAATCACAACAAAGATAACCCATCTACCTCAAGTTCACTCAGGTTACCTTTAAATATATATACATCACATAAACAATACAAATCTATGAAGTCCTACATTTCAAATTAAAAAATTGTGGAATTACAATATGAATGTATACACTAGCAAAGTATCAACTAAGAATTCCTTCATAGCAGGGTTACCTGAGGTAACCAAAACAATAACAGCAAATACAACCTATTTAACTCAAGTTAATTCAGATCACCTTTACATATACATCACATAAAAATATAACTTCAAAGAATTCCTACATTAAAAATTAAGTGGTTGGTTTATTACACCATAAATGCATATACTAGCAAAAAAAAAGTATCTACTAAATATTCTGTCATGCACGGTTACCTCAGGTAACTCATAAAATAGAAACAAATATTATCCATTCATATCAAGTTAACTTAAGTCGCCTTACCAATATATCACATAAACAATACCCATCTATGAAGTCCTACATTTAAAATAAAGAAATTGTTTGATTACAACATAAATGTTTACACTAGCAAACTATCTAAAAAGCATTCTTCATAACATGGGTACCTGAGGTAACCCCAGACATAATTACAAATATAACCCACATAACTGAAGTTAACTGAGGTCACCTTTACATGTGCATCACATAAACAATACAACTTACATGAAGTCCTACATCTAAAATAAAAAAGTTTGTTTATTACAATTAATGTAAACACTAGCAAAGTGTCGACGAAGGATTCATTCATTACAGGGTTACCTCAGGTAACCATAACAATAATAACAAAGATAACCCATCTTACTCAAGTTAACTGAGGTCACCTTTATATATATACATTACATAAACAATACAACTTTCATGAAGTCCTACATTTGAAATAAAAAAGTTTGTTTATTACATTTAATGTAAACAATAGCAAAGTATCTACAAAGAATTCATTCATTACAGGGTTATCTCAGGTAACCCAATAATAACAACAAATACAACCCATATAACTCAAGTAAACTCAGGTATCACCTTTAAATATATATGCATCACATAAACAATACAAATCTATGAAGTCCTACATTTTTAAATTAAGAAATTGTGTAATTAAAATATAAATGTATACACTAACAAAGTATATACTAAGAATTCTTTCATAGCAGGATTACCTGAGGTAACCGATACAAAAACAACAAAAACAACCTATTTAACTCAAGTAAATTCAGATCACCTTTACATATACATCACATAAACAATATAACTCTAATGAATTCCTACATTAAAAATGAAGAAGTTGATTTATTACACCATAAATGCATATACTAGCAAGGTATCTACTAAATATTCTGTCATGACAGGTTACCTCAGGTAACCCATGAAATAGAAACAAGTATTATCCATTCATATCAAGTTATCTTAAGTCGCCTTTCAGAAATATCAATAAACAATACCCATCTATGAAGTCCTACATTTAAAATAAAGAAATTGTCCGATTACAACATAAATGTTTACACTAGCAAACTATCTCAAAAGCATTCTTCATAACATGGGTACCTGAGGTAACCCCAGACATAATTTCAAATATAACCCACTTAACTGAAGTAAACTGAGGTCACCTTTACATGTGCATCACATAAACAATACAACTTTCATGAAGTCCTACATTTAAAATAAAGAAGTTTGTTTATTACAATTAATGTAAACACTAGCAAAGTGTCTACGAAGGATTCATTCATTACAGGGTTACCTGAGGTAACCATAGCAATAATAACAAAGATAACCCATCTAACTCAAGTAAACTGAGGTCACCTTTATATATATACATCACATAAACAATACAAATCTATGAAGTCCTACATTTCAAATTAAAAAATTGTCGAATTACAATATAAATGTATACACTAGCAAAGTATCTACTAAGTATTCTGTCATGACAGTGTTACCTCAGGTAACCCATAAAATAGCTACAAGTATAATCCATTCAAATCGAGTTAAGACAGATCGCATTTTCTAAATATCGCGTAAGCAATTTACATCTGTGAAGTCCTACATGTAAAATATAGAAATTGATTGATTACAACATAAATGTTTACACTAGCAAACTATCTAATAAGCATTCTTTCATAACAGGGTTACCTGATGTAACCCCAAATATAATTGCAAATATAACCCACGTAACTGACGTTATTTGAGATCACCTTTACATATATATCCCATAAACAATATAAATTCAATGAAGTCCTACATTCAAAATGAATAAGTTGGTTTATTACAATTAATGTAAGGACTAGCAAAGTATCTACGAAGTATTCATTCATGACAGGGTTACCTCAGGTAACCCCAATTATAACACCAAATACAACCCATTTAACTCAAGTGAACTCATGTAACATTTACATATAATCGCATAAACAATACAAATTTATGAACTCCTACATTTAAAATTAAGAAATTGTGTAATTACAGCATAAATGCATATACCAGCAAAGTATCTACGAAGTATTCTTTCATAACAGGATTACCTCAGGTAACCCAAAAAAATAACAACAAATATAATTGATTCAAATCAAATTAACATAAGGTTGCAGTCTTGTTATTGACTGCTCCATAGGCTTACATGCAAAACAGCTGATCTTAGAAAAAAAATCATGTTCATATCATGTATGTACCAAAGTGAAATTGTGATTTAATTGAAAACAGGGGGTCTTGCCACGAAGAATAAAACGTTACGCAATCGTGAAGTCAACTCATTTTTTTTTCTACTTTCTGTTTGCTATTTTTTACTAGACCTAACCACTTCAAATAAACATGATATCCTTCCACTTTCCTGGAATGATATCCCCAAAAGATGCAAGATTTTTTTAAAAGTCTATATTTATGTTTCCATTCACCATATACGATATATATAAACAAACAGAAAAAAATGAGTTCAGAAAAAAATTCAGTCTACTAAATTATTTGTAAATCTCATTCTTGTCTATCTTTATGAATAACCTGACCATGCACAGTTGTAAAGTGGTTCACTGAGGTAACCTGACCATGCACAAGAGTACAATGGTTTCCTGAGGTAACCTGACCATGCACATTTGTACAATGGTTCCCTGAGGTAACCTGGCAATGCACAGAAGTTCAATGGTTCCCTGCAGTAACCTGACCATGTCCAGTAGTACAATGATTCCCTTGTGAAACCTGACCATGCACAGTGGTACAATGGTCACCTGAGGTAACATGACAATGCACAGTAGTACAATGGTTCCCTGAGGTAACCTGACCATGCACAGTAGTACTGTGGTTCCCTGAGGTAACATGACCATGTACAGTAGTACAATGGTTCCCTGAGGAAACCTGACAATGCACAGAAGCACAATGGTTCCCTGAGGTAACCTGACCATGCACAGAAGCACAATGGTTCCCTCGGTAACCTGGCCATGCACAGTAGTACAATGGTTCCCTGAGATAAACTGACCATGCACAGTAGTACAATGGTTCCCTGAGGTAACATGACCATGTACAGTAGTTCAAATGTTCCCTGAAGTAATCTGATCATGTACAGTATTACAATGGTTCTCTGAAGTAACCTGACCATGCACGGTAGTGCAATGATTCCCTAATTACTTACCATGCACAGTAGTACAATTGTTCCCTGAAGTAACCTGACCATGCAGAGTAGTACAATGATTCCCTGAGGTTACCTACCATGTACAGTAGAACAATGGTTCCCTGAAGAAACCTGGACCATGCACAGTAGTGCAATGGTTCCCTGAGGTAACCTGACCATGCACAGTAGTACAATGATCCCTTGAGGTAAACTCACAATACACAACAGTACAATGGTTCCCTGAGGTACCATGACCATGCACAGTAGAACAACGTTTCCCTGAGGAGACTTGAACATGCACAATAGTAAAATGGTTCCCTGAGGTTACCTGACCATGCATAGTTGAACAGTGGTTCCCTGAGTAACCTGACAATGCATAGTTGAATAGTGGTTCCCTGAGTAGCCTGACAATGCATAGTATTACAATGGTTTCCTGAGGTAACCTAACCATGCACAGTAGTACAATGGTTCCCTGAGGTTACATGACAATGCACAGTAGTACAATAGTTCCCTGAGGAAACCTGACAATGCACAGAAGCACAATGGTTCCCTGAGGTAACCTGACCATGCACAGAAGCACAATGGTTCCCTCGGTTACCTGACCATGCACAGTAGTACAATGGTTCCCTGAGGTAACATGACCATGTACAGTAGTTCAATGGTTCCCTGAAGTAATCTGATCATGTACAGTATTGCAATGGTTCTCTGAAGTAACCTGACCATGCACGGTAGTGCAATGATTCCCTAATTACTTACCATGCACAGTAGTACAATTGTTCCCTGAAGTAACCTGACCATGCAGAGTAGTACAATGATTCCCTGAGGTTACCTACCATGTACAGTAGAACAATGGTTCCCTGAAGAAACCTGACCATGCACAGTAGTGCAATGGTTCCCTGAGGTAACCTGACCATGCACAGTAGTACAATGATCCCTTGAGGTAAACTCACAATACACAACAGTACAATGGTTCCCTGAGGTACCATGACCATGCACAGTAGAACAACGTTTCCCTGAGGAGACTTGAACATGCACAATAGTAAAATGGTTCCCTGCACAGTAGTACAATGGTTCCCTGAGGTTACCTGACCATGCATAGTTGAACAGTGGTTCCCTGAGTAACCTGACAATGCATAGTTGAATAGTGGTTCCCTGAGTAGCCTGACCATGCATAGTATTACAATGGTTTCCTGAGGTAACCTAACCATGCACAGTGGTACAATGGTTCCCTGAGGTTACATGACAATGCACAGTAGTACAATAGTTCCCTGAGGTTAAATAACCATGCACAGTAGAACAATTGTTTCCTGAGGAAACCTGACAATGCAGAATAGTGCAATGATTCCCTGAAACCTTACCATGCACAGTAGTAGAATGGTTCCCTGAGGTAACCTGACCATGCACAGTAGTAGAGTGGTTCCCTGAGGAGACATGGCAATGCACAGAAGTACAATGGTTCCCTGAGGTAACCTGGCAATGCACAGTAGTACAATGCTTTCCTGAGGTTACCTGACCATCATAGTTGTACAGTGGTTCCCTGAGTAACGTAACAATGCACAGTATTACAATGGTTTCCTGAGGTAACTTAAACATGTACAGTAGTACAATTGTTCCCTGAGGTAACCTGACTATGCACAGTAGTACAATTGTTCCCTGAGGTAACCTGACTATGCACAGTAGTTCAATGGTTCCCTGAGGTAAACTCACAATACACAACTGTACAATTGTTCCCTGAGGTACCATGACCATGTACAGTAGAACAATGATTTCCTAAGGTAACATAGCCATACACAGAAGTACAATGGTTCCCTGAGGTAACCTGAACATGCACAGTAGTACAATGGTTCCCTGAGGTAACATGACCATGCACAGTTGCACAGTGGTTCCCTGAGAACCTGACCATGCACAGTAGTACAATGTTTTCCTGAGGTAACTTACCATGCACAGTAGTACAATGGTTCCCTGAGGTAACCTGACCATGCACAGTAGTACAATGGTTCCCTGAGGTAACCTGACCATGCACAGTAGTACAATGGTTCCCTGAAGTAACCTGCCCATGCACAGTAGTACAATGGTTCCCTGAGGTAACTTGACCATGCACAGTAGTACAATGGTTCCCTGAAGTAACCTGACCATGTCAATAGTACAATGGTTCCCTGAGGTAACCTGACCATGCACAGTAATACAAAGGTTCCCTGAGATAACATGACAATGCACAGTAGTACAATGGTTCCCTGAGGTAACCTGGCCATGCACAGTAGTACAATGGTTCCCTGAAGGTAACCTGACCATGTCAATAGTACAATGGTTCCCTGAGGTAACCTGACCATGCACAGTTATACAAAGGTTCCCTGAGGTAACATGACAATGCACAGTAGTACAATGGTTCCCTGAGGTAACCTGACCATACACAGTAGTACAGTGGTTCCCTGAGGTTACCTGACCATGCACAGTAGTGCAATGGTTCCCTCGGTAACATGACCATGCACAGTAGTACAATGGATCCCTGAGGTAACCAGACCATGCACAGTAGAACAATGGTTCCTTGAAGTAACCCGATCATGCACAGTAGTACCATGGTTCCCTGAGGTAACCTGGTCATGTATAGTAATTTACACATGACCTGAGGTAACCTGACCATGCACAGTAGTACAATGGTTCCCTGAAGTAACCTGACCATGTCAATAGTACAATGGTTCCCTGGGGAAACCTGACCATGCACAGTAGTACAAAGGTTCCCGGAGGTAACATGACAATGCATAGTAGTACAATGGTTCCCTGAGGTAACCTGACCATACACAGTAGTACAGTGGTTCCCTGAGGTAACATGACCATGCACAGTAGTACAATGGATACCTGAGGTAACCAGACCATGCAAAGTAGAACAATGAATCCTTGAAGTAACCCGATCATGCACAGTAGTACCATGGTTCCCTGAGATAACCTTACCATGCACAGTAGTACAGTGGTTTCCTGAGGTAACCTGGTCATGTATAGTAATTTACATATGACCTGAGGTAACCTTGCCATGTACAGTAATTTACAGATGACCTGAGGTAACCTGGTCATGTACAGTAATTTACAGATGACCTGAGGTAGCCTGTCCGTGAAAAAAAGAACATAGATCTTGTGTACAATTTGGAAATTAGTATGGCGTTCATTATCACTGAACTAGTATATATTTGTTTAGGGGCCAGCTGAAGGACGCCTCCGGGTGCGGGAATTTCTCGCTACATTGAAGACCTGTTGGTGACCTTCTGCTGTTGTTTTTTTCTATTTGGTCGGGTTGTTGTCTCTTTGACACATTCCTCATTTCCATTCTCAATTTTATAGATGTAATCTGGACTGACTAAGCTGACGAAGGGAGTTATGAACATTCAATTGTGGTAACCTGAGGTTTGTAGAAAATTAGCGTTTTGCAAAGTTTATCTGTGGTAACATGCAGCTGACCATGAAGTTGTGACTTTGGGTAACCCTCACCATATTCTAACATACAGAGGTATTCTGAGGTAACCTGACCATGCACAGTAATACAAAGGTTCCCTGAGGTAACATGGACTATGCACAGTAGTACAATGGTTCCCTGAGGTAACCTGACCATACACAGTAGTACAGTGGTTCCCTGAGGTTACCTGACCATGCACAGTAGTGCAATGGTTCCCTCGGTAATATGACATGCACAGTAGTACAATGGATCCCTGAGGTAACCAGACCATGCACAGTAGAACAATGGTTCCTTGAAGTAACCTGATCATGCACAGTAGTACCATGGTTCCCTGAGGTAACCTGGTCATGTATAGTAATTTACACATGACCTGAGGTAACCTGACCATGCACAGTAGTACAATGGTTCCCTGAAGTAACCTGACCATGTCAATAGTACAATGGTTCCCTGGGGAAACCAGACCATGCACAGTAGTACAAAGGTTCCTGAGGTAACCTGACCATACACAGTAGTACAGTGGTTCCCTGAGGTAACATGACCATGCACAGTAGTACAATGGATCCCTGAGGTAACCAGACCATGCACAGTAGTACAGTGGTTCCCTGAGGTAACCTGGTCATGTATAGTAATTCATATATGACCTGAGGTAACCTTGCCATGTACAGTAATTTACAGATGACCTAAGGTAACCTGGTCATGTACAGTAATTTACAGATGACCTGAGGTAGCCTGTCCGTGAAAAAAAGAACATAGATGTAATCTGGACTGACTAAGCTGACGAAGGGAGTTATGAACATTCAATGTGGTAACCTGAGGTTTGTAGAAAATTAGCGTTTTGCAAAGTTTATCTGTGGTAACATGTAGCTGACCATGAAGTTGTGACTTTGGGTAACCTCACCATATTCTAACATACAGAGGTATTCTGAGGTTACATATTTATATACAGTAGTTAAGAATTACATTAGTTAACATGTGCACTTGGCCATGTATAGGAAATGCAGAAGTGCCCTGAGGAAAACTAAAAAAATAGTGTTTTGTAAAGTTTATACAAAGTGTGGTAATACGAGTATGTGCAGTAATACAGAATAATCTCACCATGTACAGCAATACAGAGGTATTATTAGGTAACCTCACAATGTTAAATCATACAGAGGTGACCTGAGGTAACCTCACCATGTGAGCAATCATAGATATGATCTGAGATATAGGAAATACACAGTAATTTAGAGATGACCTAAGGTTATCTGACTATGTACAAAAGTCCATTGGAGATGTGAGGTTTTTCCTTGAAAATATCCAACATCTCTCAAATAAGATTGATTAAGACAATTAACATTTTAAAAAAAGCAGTTGTATACTATATAACCTGTGCTTGTAATTACGTTACTTTAAAAGTAGTGTCAAATGAAAAAAAAAAATAGATTACTGTTCGTACTGCAATGTTTCTCTTTTTTAATACTGGTGAATAAAACCCTTAGTGTGTACTGGCTGGTCATCATCGCGTATGATACGATTTTGATACTCATACACAGCTAATGAATATTATGCATGACTATAAATAAGATCAGCACGTGTAGCCATAGACTGAGAGTTGTAGATTTGTAGTGTAAATATATAGATGCCGTTTATAGAATACAAAATTAGATCAGTATAGTATAGTATAGTTATTAAAATTGAGAAAGGAAATGGTGAATATGTCAAAGCGACAACCACCCGACCATAGAGCAGACAACAGCCGAAGGCAACCAATGGGTCTCCAATGTAGCGAGAATTCCCGCAGCTGTAGGTGTCATTCAGTTGGCCCCTAAAAATATGCATAATAGTTCAGTGATAATGGACGTCATACTAAACTCCGAATTATACACAAGAAACTAAAATTTAAAATCATACAAGCCTTACAAAGGCCAGAGGCTCCTGACTTGGGACATGCGCAAAATTGCGGCGGGGTTAAACATGTTTATGAGATCTAAACCCTCCCCTATACATCTAGCCAGTGTAGAAAAGTAAAAGCATAACAATACGCACATTATAATTCAGTTCAGAGAAGTCCGAGTCCGATGTCACAAGATGTAACAAAAGAAAATAAATAAAATGACAATAGTACAAAAATTACAACAGACTACTAGCAGTTAACTTACATGCCAGCTCCAGACCTCAATTAAACTGATTGAAAGATTATGTGTTCATCATATGAATATCAGGCACAATCCCTCCTGTTACGGGTTTAGTATTATACTATTATAAAATATATGAGAAGAACATACTAGTAACCTGTGTCATGCCAACAACTGTTTTTTTAGAAATAGATGTGTTTAGTTCCGATTCAAAGACTCTATCAGTGAATCAATATTAAAGCCAAAATATGCAATCTTTAATGATCTGACAACAGTATCGTAACTATATCCCTTTTCAATAAGTCTATTTATTTAACGCATCAATGTAAAAAATATCGGAAATTGATGAGACTGTCATTAAAGTGAAAGGGTTAGCGCTATAGAACCAGGTTTAATCCACCATTTTCTAAATTGATAATGCCTGTACCAAGTCAGGAATATGACAGTTTTTGTCCATTCGTTTATTATAATTTGATTTTGCCATGTGATTATGGACTTTCCCAATTGATCTTCCTCTAAGTTCAGTATTTTGTGATTTTACTTTTATAAAGGTTTTGTTAGTTTCTGAGGAGAATACTGACATTTTTGTTCTTTATATAGAATATTTCCATAAAAAATTGGATGTGAAATACCTGAACGTATAATAGACGTAGTAATACATAAATTTCTCTCGCTAAAATCTAATACGTTGTTACATACACGAGAGAATCGTACAAGTTGAGATATATAAACACCATAAGATGATGATAAGGGAACGTCACCATCTACAAATGGATAATTAACAATAGAAAATGAAAAAAATATCTCTCTTATCAACAATTTTTGTATTAATCTTCCCGTTTATGATATAGATAACAAAATAGAGGAAAGGGCAGTGGTCATTGTTATCATTAGCTTTAATTAAAGTAAGTTCTACAGGATAAATTTCTTTAGTATACATACGGAAGTCGTTATTATTGAGAGCCAATATATCATCCAAATACCTAAAAGTATTGTTAAATTTTTGTATCAAATATTGTTTTGATGGGTCTTTGCTAATTTAAGTCATAAATTGTAACTCATAACAATACAAAAACAGGTCCGCAATAATTGGTTCACAGTTAGTCCCCATTGGAATTCCAATAACTTGACGATATACGGAATCTCTAAAGCGAACAAAAATGTTATCAAATAAAAATGCAAGCGCATAAATAGTATCAAAGCATGTCCAATTGACATAGTTCTTTTGTTATTGCTACTAAAAATGATCGCAAAGAGTTTGAACAAATGTACTCGCATTCCAACTTTTTAAATGCCAGTTAATTAGGGATGTGATTTTTTTCTTAATAAGAATATGAGGCAAAGTGGAATATAGAGTAGAAAAATCAAAACTTTGAACAGATTTAAAATCACCAATATATGCATGCAATTTATCAAGTACTTCCAACGACTTTTTGACACTCCAAAAGTAATTAATTCCACTATTTTCAAAGGCCTTATTTGAACAATTTATTATCAGGTTTTTTATTGTACCAAGTGTACTAGTAAGTAAAACAGACAATTTAGTAGTTGAACAATGGACAGTGACGGGTCCAGGGGTGTTCTGGGTATAGGCACCCTTTTTTTTTGGAGATCAATGCATTTGAATGGAAACATATAGTTGGAACCCCCTCCTTGTGTCCTGGATTGGGAACCCCCCTTTTTTTAAATGGATGGATCCGCCACTACCCCTCATGCAGTCGGACAAGATGGACTGATTTTCAATAACCTATCTATTAAATGTTATCATTTTCTACTTATGTTACTTTAAAAGAAGTAACCAAAATCAATATATGCGTAATCTGTCCATATGTTAGTGTCATATATTATTAACTATTTTAAAGCCAATCGAGTAAAATTCGGATCTATAAATGTATGCTTTGCTTAATATACTTTGATATAATTGATGGAATACTTTTCACATATCGATTGTTTGTACAACTTGTATGAGAAAAAAAACCGTATGTGCCTGCCCCAAGTCAGGAGCCTGTAATTCAGTGGTTGTCGTTTGTTTACTAGTATGTGCTACACATTTGTTTTTGTTCATTTGTTTTATATAATTAATGCCGTTAGTTTTCTCGTTTGAATTGGATTTTATTGTTATTTCTGAATCTTTTATAGATGACAATGTGATATGGACTTTGTTCATTGTTGAGGGCCGTACGGTGACCTACAGTTGTTAATTTCTGTGTCCTTTTGTGGACAGTTGTCTCATTGGGATTTATACCACAGCTTCTTTTTTATATGTATCATTATTGAACGCATACCGTTATCTAGGTTCTTCTATTTTAATTGTATATATATATATATCTACTACCCCTTTCGAATAAACAAAGAATGGTACACAAAGAAGCTTTAAATACAATACATTTCAAACAAAGATAAGAAAAAACCAACGAAAGTGGTAATTATTTAACAATTTTGCATTAGTGTTAATGCTAATCTTACAGTGCAAGATGCATGCAGTACACTTAAATTCAAATAATGCCGTGACAGTTTATAGCGATATTTTTTGTAACAGTTCAGTGACGGGTCCATCGGTGTTCTGGGGATAGGAACCCTTTTTTTTGGAGATCAATGCATTTAAATGGGAACATATAGTTGGAACCCCCTCCTTGTGTCCTGGATTGGGGACTCCCCCCCCCCTTTTTTTTAAATGAATGGATCCGCCACTGCCCCTCATGCAGTCGAACAAGATGGACTGATTTAAATAACCTATCTATTAAATTTCTCATGTTCTACTTATGTTACTTTAAAAGAAGTAACCAAAATCAATATATGCGTAATCTGTCCATATGTAAGTGTCATATATTACCAAACACAATGATAGTCAAAGTTTCAACAGGACATTCACGAAACTTAGACAGCAATCATTTCATTTTCAGGGGTGTGGGGGGGGGGGGGGGGGGGGGGCTATGGTTTTTTTTAAAGTTTGTTTCTAATTGTTCTGCCACTATATGTAATGCTAAAATTGAAATGAAAGAAAAAAATGTTTTCGACCTGTCTCCAAAAAAATATTGTCTTTCGCCGAAGGAAAAAAAACCATATCCCCCCCCCCCCCCCCCGAAAATCAAATGTTTGCTGCCTTAGGCATGTGTGGATAATTTTTATTCTTTAATAGTTAGTTTAAATAATTGTATATACATTTATTAACATAAATCTCTATGAAACAAGTTTTTGACAACTATTATTATAAAAGTTTCAATCGCCATTCAAAAAGTGTTTTATTTTTAATTATTTTAAGTCATACGTTTCACCAAATAAATATCTGTTCACGTTGCAATGATCACAAATAAACCAAATATTTGGATTTTTTTCGTGAATTATTTGTCGTAACTTATTGTAAAAATTTGTATGTGTTCCTGTTTTCTCCTATTTTTCGCACATATACTGTCAGTCGAAATAGAAAGTACAATGATGTATTTTTAGTTTATTCTATTTTTAGATCATGTTATTACTACGCATATGGGCACTATTGCCACGATTACCTGAGGGCACCGATTACCTTAGGGCATACAGCAGCGGACCTAACTGCCATCTGCACTTGGGTCAAGCGTTTTACTGCCGGTCGGGAGAAGACCAAGTGACCATATTTCTATACCCCAGTCACCCTTGGGAATTGTTGACATATAAACATAATAAACAAAAAGGGAAACACTATATGGGGAGGGGGCACTGACTGCCTAAGAGGGTGCCCACTCCGGTCATGCTTTATTTATTTCCTACAATCAAATTTTCCCCATGTCCCACTCTAAATCTACCCCTGGGAAGATGTGGTTGGAGTACCAATGGGACAACTCTGCATGCATCCAAGTCACAATTTATAAAAGTTACCCATTACAGGTCAACACGGAGCATTGGCGAACAGCGAGCTACAATATGTTAAAAACCAAAGCTAGGGCCCCAACAATTTATACTAGTGTAAAACCATTCAAATTGGGAAACCAACGGTGCAATCTATTAAAAAGTAAAATCCCCAAAATACCAAACTTTCAGGAAAATCAATTCGGAAAGTCCATAATCACATGGCAAAATCAATAAACAAGTCTTTTTTTTCCTTTCGCTACTTGGTCCGCTATTCTGTCAACTTCCTGTTCCAATGACATGTTCTTGCCTTTTTCTGCTTGCAATTCATTTGTGATTTTTGAAATAACATATGCAGCGGTTGTGCTGTCTGAATTTAGGCGAGATATTTCCTTTTCAGTCTGGTTTTCGAAAGATTCAATAGGACAGGAAGTTGACAGACTGAACTCTCCTTCCAAAAATTCACTAAACAAATCAGTATTCCTAACGTTTTTCAATTTTATGTTTGTTTCTGAAATCCTTTTTACTTTCTTATAGTATGTGTTAAACTTTGTCGATAAACTATCATTGATTTTTCCTTTTTCAAAAAACTCGGTAGCAACTTGTCTTATAGGCTTATCTGCCAGCATAAATATGATATCAGAGTTTTTCATTGACAGACTTTCAGTTACTCCCAATGAAATCAATGATTGGGTACATTTGTCCAGAGGCCCCTCACAATTAACCAACTGATTTTACAGTGAACAAATCGGAAGAAAATATCTGTATCTTACCACATATATATGTCTGAGTAGTGAGATTAGTATTTGTTTTACCTGTTGTAGATGTCCCTTCCACTGGTCCTGATTCCGTACTTGGTTTGGTTTCTGTTAGTAAAAAGATCAGTAATCATAAAAATGTATTTTAGTTTGTCAAAATCAGACAAATTTAAAACTGAAACTGTTTTTGAGATGACACTCTTTTTTGAAAATAATTTCTTTTGTTTATATGTGGTACGGTGACCTATAGTTGTTAATGTTTGTGTCATTTTGGTCATTTGTGGATAGTTGTCTCGTTGGCAATCATACCACATCTTCTTTTGTATATGGGTTGTCACTGTTACTGAAGACCACACGACAACCCCTAGATGGTGTTATTTTTCTAGGTTCGAATGTTTCATTGGGTTGTTTTTAATCATTGGCGCATGCCCCGTATCCTTTCTTTTTCATATGTTCAGTTTATTGACACATTTATGACAGCTTAGATATTTATGAAATTGGAAAAAGAAGGGGAAAAACAGCATCAAATCCAATAAAAAGTAACAAGAGGCTCTCAAGAGCTTGAATCACTCACTTTAATTTTTTTGGTTAAATCTCTCATTAATGGTTATTTTGGCTTTTAAATTTATTGAAATGTTTTTTAAATCGTTCTATTTTCTTCAAAAGCAAAACAAAAATCATTTTCTCCTATGTTCTACTTTAGCCATATGAGCTATGTTTATTGACATACAAGGAAATAAAATATAAAATTCATGCTAGATACTCTGAAACTCATTTAGCCTAAGTTTGGCTGAAATTGATACAGCAGTTTCAAAGGAGAAGATTTTTTAACATGATGAACAAATTGTGAAAAAAGTCTTTAAATAGCAATAACTCCTTAAGGGGTCAATTGACAATTTTGATCAAATTGACCTATTTGTAGATTTTACTTTGCTTAACATTTTTGCTATTAACAGGTTATCTGTATCTACAATAATATTCAAGATAATAACCAAAAACTGCAAAATTTCTTTATAATCATCAATTCAGGGGCATTATACCTGAAAAAGCAGTTACCCAATTTGGCTGAAAATTTGAGGACAGGTAGACCTTGACCTAATAAATACTTTAACTTCTTTGTCTTATTTGCTCTAAATGCTAGAGTAAATACTTTATTTTATACACCCTACTGATCATTCAGTTGAAGTTTGGTTGAGTAGTTTTAGAGGAGAAGATTTTTAAAGTTAGCAAATATGATGAACAAATTGTGAAAAATTGTCATTAAAGGACAATAACCCCTTAAGGGGTCAATTGACAATTTTGGTCATATTCACTTATTTGTAGATCTTACTTTACTGATAATTTTTGTTGTTTACAGTTTATCTTTATCTATAATAATATTCAAGATAATGACCAAAAACTGCAAAATGTTCTTAAAATTTTCTGCCATGAACTGTCACCATCTTTTCTACCAATTCACCAGTGCTTGTTATATTATTTGATTTAAAGACTTTAGGAGCAACTACAACACCTAGTCGCTAGTCTGTAATAGGTGCTTTACTTCTTTCTTAAGTTTTTTTTGGCTGGTCTTGGTGTTGATAGACGTTTACATAATATGAGTTTAGCCCTACGAACTCGAGATCTTACTTGTGCACCTTTAACTTCATCTTTATAAAGATTTTCTAGATTTTGTTCATTTTTTTCTATTTCATCTTTAGTTTCTTTTGAAGGATTAATTTTATTATTTAATCTTTGTAAGTTCATTTCTAAATCTTTTATTTTATTTTTCTTTTCAGATGATTTGTATTTACAATACATAACAGTTATGTCCCTTACTTCAGATTTGAAGACATCCCAAATATCTCTTGAATCTCTGGTAAGTGCCTTTTCTTTATATTTTAGAATAAGATTGTTTATATGGTTTTTATAATTATCATCTATTAAAATACTATTTATTATTTTAAAGACACCTCTTCCCCTGCCATGGGGATTTTGTCTTATTTTTAACGAAATGGCTTGGTGATCAGTGTGTGCTATCATAGCAGGTCTTATATCAGAATTGATTACATGTGGCCTTATATCTGGACTGATCAAAAAGAAATCTATTCTGCTTGTTATATTCGTATTGTTTTTCCTTCTCCATGTAAATTGAATTTTGTTTGGATTTATTTCCCTCCATATATCTATTAATTTATGTGTTTTTTTATGAGCTGTTTAAGGCTATTTACTGGTTTATAGTATTTATGAGAGCTATTTGATTTCCTATCTATTTTTAATAGGGTTTCATTCATGTCCCCTCCTAAAATTAAAATACCTAAGCGATTATTTTCTATGATGTTATTTACTTTTTAAAATTTTTTATTTCTGTTGGTATGAATGTTTGGGGCATATACATTTATTAAGGTAAAAATGTTATCGTTAACTTCAATGTTGAGCAAAATAATTCTGCCATCATTATCTTTGACTTAATTTATTAGTTTATAATTAAAACTATCTTTAATCATTATTGAAACACCTCTTGATTGGGAACTTCCATAACTATGAAAAAATTTACCTTTTACTTCACTATTAATAATATGTTCATTTTTATCTATTAGATGGGATTCTTGTATAAATAATATATTAGATTTTTGATGTTTATTCCATAAGTATAATCTCTCTCTTTCTGTCCTAAACCTTGACAGTTTAAGGATATAAGATGTATATTGTCACTCATTGTTATTATCTAGGGAATGTTCAATTTTATACACTAAATATAGCTGTACAATTATGGTTCTCATAATTAGTGTAATAACCCACTCAATAGTACATGTTAATGAGCCTATTATAGAACAACATGTCTTATTACATTGTTAACATGTTTGTATATACACAAGGTTAAATGCACTGTTAACCTCTTTTTTTCAAAGACACAATATAGTAATAAAATTATCATTATAAAGAAATATATTTGCAAGAAATTAATATTATAACTGTATAACATAATATAGATAACAGATTTGATTATGCTAACTATTTTCGTGCTAACTTTTGTTTGTTTACATATCAATACTATGTACATGTATATCATACACGAATAACAAAGCTTAAGTGTATTTAAATATACAAATATATCATTCAAATCACTGTTCACCTTTTCAATAATCAGGAAAGAATCTATCATGATTCCCTTTCATCTCTGAATTGTTTTATTGAGTAATCTACTAGTTAGGCTTTCTCCTTATATGTTATCTCAAAGTTCTTTGAGAAATATAGGTTTTCCATGCATAATCTTTACAAAATCTGTCAACTTTGAACACTGAGTAACACATGGAGTTACACAATAAACTTAAGTTTCATTCTTCTTTTAATATGATCAAATATATATATAAATGTACCATTCAGAATCCTTCACCCCTTGTTCCCTAAATTGAATACACATAGAATTTGATAATATCAGGAGAGTCAGGAAAATTGTGACAAAAATGTGGAAAGACAATCTACACTCCTTCTATAGGTTACCTCCCCCCCTATTTTTTTTTTAAATTTACGTCACGGTAAGCATGGTTAGTGTATTAACAAAAAGGTGGGCAACCTTCCCATAGTAAACACATAGTTTTTGTTCATGCCCCCTACCATACACCCAGACCGATGGCAGATTATAAAACTGTGAAGGGGAAAACTGACAGTTATAACATTGAACATGTCAGCTTGCAGAGTTTACCCTACACTTAACTTGATATTAAATATAATTTATAGTTCCACATACCTGTAAAGCGGGGATTTTCTTCATTTATTCGAATTGGGTTTTTAGTGCATGTCAAATGCCTGGCGTTAGACATCAATACATCTAAGTATGATTTTCCTTTTTCTTTGTTGACATTGTTATTTTCCTCTGGCTCTTCGTCCGATTCAGAATGGTGCCTGTTCACAGTAAAAGTAGCGAACTTTAGCTTGTTGTCAATTTTGTGGACCACCTCGATCGATTCATTCATGTCGGGCTCGAATGATTGAAGCCCACTTTTGTCGGATACATTTACCACGACTTCGTCCGTTTTCCGCATTGGTCAATATTAACTTTACATGGTTGAGATTGTTCATTGTTTTTATAATTTGCAGGTCAACTATATTTAATGTATAGACTGATTGTAAGGTGTACATGTCTGTCTGGCATGGTTCATCTGACCTTTACCTCATGTTCATGGTTTGTTGGTCAATGTTAGTTTTTTGGTAAAGTATTTTTCTTGAAACTGAAGGTACTAATCAGAATAGGTTGACTATATTTTGTGTATTGAATGATTGTATGGTGCATATGTATTTCGTGTTTTGTTTACATCACCTTGTCTTTATTTTTAGGATCATGTTAAGTTAATGCAATTGTTTATTTTAGTGACTGAATTCTAGCAAATATGCATTACCATTCAATTTTTAAATCATAGACAACAAGAATGTGTCCACAGTACACGGATGCTCCACTCGCATTATCATTTTCAATGTTCCATGGACCATGCAAATCTAATTTAGCATTAACATTAGAAAGATTTTTAACTACAGGGAACATGTGCACTAATTTCCAAATTGATTTGACTTTAATGCTGATGAAATTCCCATCAAAATAGAAATTCCTGAAGGGACTTTTATAATTAACAAACAAAATAGTCTGTTTGGTCTAGCTTTACAGTACAAAGAGTTGACTGGATTTCTAACATTACAAGAAGCAATTCAAAATTGTACAAAGCAGTCTAACAAATTTCTTATAATGATTGGAGCCATATGTTCGGCAGTTTATTATTTTAATCATACATACTATTTTTTGACACTCATTCTCATTCAGAATGTACACTGAATAACCCATTAGATTCTTCTGGCAAAAGTATTTTGATTTGCAATGTGGACATGAAACATTAGAAAGTAAAGCCAAGCAATATGAGGGTAAAGTAATAGATCTAGAGAGAGCTATAGAAGAGGCAGAAAATAACTGTAATGAGAATGATCAAATAGCCCCTGCCACACAGCAAGTAGAAATGGAAGATGCTGAAATAGGCCCAACAGAATCTTAACAGTACGTTCATTTCAATCCAGATAGACCAACAGAACATAGACTATGATATGTCCCGTGAAGTTGGAATAGATTGTTTTGGATTGATAAGATCCTTGAATAAAAGGCAGTTGGAATTTTTCCAACATGTTGTCACATGGGTTAAAACAAAACATGAACCATTATATACATTTTTGACAGATGGAGCAGGATGCGGAAAATCTGTAGTTGTCAGAGCAATATTTCAAGCTTTACATAGACACTTATGTTCTATTGAAGGTGAGGACCCTGACGATATAAGAATTCTTCTTTGTGCTCCTACTGGAAAGGCAGCTTACAATATAAATGGTCTGACCCTTCACAATGCTCTCCAGATACAACCAAATAAAGGACTGGACCAGTCACTGTCATGTGATGTTCTTAATACACTCAGAATGAAATACAGAAATTTGTCTCTGATTTTGATTGATGAAATTTCAATGGTTGGAAACACAATGTTCTCTTTACTGGAGAGAAGGCTGAAAAAAAATCAAGGGAAGCAACTGTTCATTTGGTGCGTCAGTATCAAAGCTATTGGTGACTTTTTCCAACTCCAGCCTGTATTTGACAGCTGGATTTTCAATGATCTTAGCAAAGGATTAACAGCATTAGCCCCTAATTACTGGAAATTATTATTTTCTTTTCATGAACTTACTGAAATAATGAGACAAAAAGATGATTTAGAATTTGCTCTACAACTAAATAGGTTGAGACAAAATCAGCTGACTGAAAATGATTTTGCAGTTTAAGTACCAGAACTGTTTCAATCAGTGATGCAACATACAGAACTAATGCTACACATTTGTTTGTTGAAAATGCTTTAGTGGATAATTATAATTTGCTATACATATCTAAATTAGGCTCACAAAAGGTTAAAGTTAAAGCAGTTGACACAGTTTGAAGGGATTTACCAGCATCTGTAAAAACAAAATGACTTAGTTCTTTACCAGAAAAAACAGTCTGAAGTAATGCAAATTTTGTCTTAAAATGGATATTTTTTTTATATCTTAAAATGCTTACTTTTTGAAATCATTTACATGTTTATAAAAAAGAAGATGTGGTATGATTATTGCCAATGATTGTCTTTCTTATGGGTTCTTAGCTGGAAAATGATAAATGAAAGGTAAAAATATAGAATGATACATTGTTATAAATCTTCAATATTCCTCCATTCTAGTATCCTCAATAGTTTTTTGGAGAAAATAAAAACACATATACCTTTTCCGAAAATCACCAAAAAATGTTTTACATCATAATGACATTATAAGTGTTGCATTTTACATTGAAATCCAGTTAAGTAAATTGATAAATTTTTTGCAGACCTAATGTATTTATACATGTTGAACAGCAACCCTGTAGTCAAAACCATAAAATACATTTGCAGTGGATAATTAATATGGTGTCTGAATTACAGTCAACAACTCCTAAGACAATTGTGTATTGTCAAAATCTCGGACAATAATTGTCTGTTTATGATATATATGTATATATATACAACTTATAATGTTTATATGACTAAATCTTCCCCAGCACCGCCCAGACATGCCATTGAGGTATTTTATAGCTCAAACTAATGCTTAGGGTGTCTACTACATGCCTGAATCTTTATTTATACTGAATATGTGAACGTAAGCCAAGAAAATATTTAATTCCAAAACTAAACGAGACTTACCTTGGTAAAAGTTGAAGTTCAGTTGGAATTTAACGTAGTCATCTTTAGTTGTAGGGATCAGATGAGATGTTCGTGCGCATGTGTAGCTTCAGTCTTCAAAGTCGAAGGGTTTGTGCATACAAAAGTACTAAGTACAACATCACAAAAAAGAGGGAGGGATATCGGGAGGGCATCTGATCCCTACAACTAAAGATGACTACGTTAAATTCCAACTGAACTTCAACTTTTACCAAGGTAAGTCTCGTTTAGTTTTGGAATTTAACTACGTCATCCCGTTTCCGGGACCAGATGAGACTTCAAAGAGCACAAGCCCTGAGATAAGTCAAAAAGTTATATTAAAAACCTCCAAAAAAAAAACAACAAATATATCCCTCCTATATACAAGGTTCATTTACAAATAAAGTTCTATGTACTCAGAACAGCTCTCTGAAAACGTTGTTCATCTGACTCGATCGGCTTCTTGTAGAATTTAGCAAAAGTCTTTTCACTGGTCCAACCAGCTCTTCGTAAAATACATTCCACAGGAATCAGATTATGGAAAGCCTTAGAAACAACTGCTGATCTAGCGCTATGCGAAGAATAAGATTTTAAATTAATTCCTGATTTAGACATCACAGTTTTGATCCATCTGCTAATTGTTTCTCTTGAAACGGCTTTAAACGGTTTCACATAACTTATAAAAGTTTCTGACTATTACCACGAGCTTGAGCTGTTCTCATCAAATATTCTTTTAAAACAGTAAAAACACACAATCTCCTATCTGGAGGATAAGCAAAAAGTTCAACAAAATGTACATTAAACCCAGGTCTATTCTGTTTTAATAAACCTGAATAAAACAAAGTATAACTATTCTTTCCTTTAACTAAATTGTCTAAACATAGCAAAAACAACGACTGTGTCCTACAAGCCGTGGATAAAACAATTAACATTACTAACTTCAATGTTAAATCTTTCAACGAAATATACTTTACGGGAGATAACTTCCGTAAAAAATTAAAAACTTTAGATACGTCCCAAGTTTCACTATATCTAGGTTCTGAAGGTCGCAAATTATAAACACCTTTTAAAAATCTGATGATTGTAGCGTTAGAGCCAACTGTCACTCCATTAAACATTATTCCTAAGGCTGACAATGCAGATCTTGCACAATTTATCGTACTGTAACTTAATCCTTTATCAAAAAGCACTGTTAAAAAATCTAAGACTTCATTTAAAGCTGGTTGAAGTGGATCAATTTTCCTTTTACTACAGAAACGGAACCATTGCTTGACATAAGTTGAGTATTGCTTTTTCGTACTGTCTCGCCAAGACGCCAAAATGATTTTGGAAGCCTTGTCTGAAATGCCTTGGTTTTCCAAATTTTTCCTGATAACCGACAAGCAAGAAACTTTAACTGATTGTGAAGAGGATGAATCTTTTCCGTTCCTGGAATGGACAGAAGTCTTTTCTTTCGAGGCAACATTTTTGGAAAGTCTATCAACATTTCTAGTAAAACTGGATACCATGCCTGAGTCGGCCATAATTGTACAATCATCAGAACCTCTGCACTGTCTTTCTGAACTTTCTGTAAACATCTACTAATTAGAGAAAAAGGGGGAAAAAGATAATAAAATACCTCATCAGACCATAAAATACTAAAAGCATTTACAAATACTGCCTCAGGGTCAGGTTTCCACGACGAGAAACTCTTAACTTGACAATTTAATCTAGAGGCAAATAAATCATGGTCTGGAGTACCCCAAATCTCCACTAATTTATGGAAAACTTGCTTATCAAGCATCCACTCTAAATGATCGTCAATTTTTCTTGATTCAACATCTGCAGCGTTATATTTACCAGGAATATGTTCTACTGAAATCCATATATTTCTTTCAATACACCAAACCCACAAAAGTTTGGTTATATCATTCATTTGCTTGGATTTTATACCACCCATATTGTTAACATAAGCAATTGCACTAGAATTGTCACAAAAAATCTTCACATGTATATCTGAATAATTTTTACAAAAAGCCTTCAGAGTATAAGAAATGGCTAACCATTCCAGAACATTTATGTGATAAGTTTGCTCAACATCATTCCATCTTCCTTGAATTTTTTGGTCTTTAAATAAAGCACCCCAGCCTTTTAATGAGGCGTCAGTTGTCATAGAAAAATCTGGATTTTTCCTATTAATGACTCTTTTCTGACAATGTAAGTTTTCAACCCACCATTTTAAATCTGCTTTCATGGCAAATGTTATAGTCATATTTTGATCAAAATTCCCAAATGAAAATTTTAAAGCCTGAATCTTTTCAATTTCTAAATTTCTGTAATATAAATGACCAAAATCCACAGCTGAAAGAGTGGATATTAGCAAGCCTATAACATGGGCAACTAACCGTATACTAGCTACGTTTTTCTTGATCAGATTCTGACATTCTAATACAATTTTTTCTACTTTTTCTTTTGGCAACACAACTGTCATAGATAC
>NW_027267850.1:0-12289 GCF_963676685.1 Mytilus edulis
CAAAGGCAACACACATGTAAATCAGCTGCTTCAAAGCATGGTATCGATCTCTACTCCACCGGGAACGAAGATAAGTCGAGTATTGTCAAACGTTGAAACCGCACCATGAAAGAGAAAATGTTCAAAAACTTTTCAGCCAACTCCACACGCACCTATATCGATGTCCTGGACGATCTTGATCGCCAGTGCAATACCACCAAGCACCGCTATCAAGATGGCCCCTGTTGCCGCAAGTCATAAGGGAGCATGAAACAAGTTGTATTGGAACCTTTACGGGCAGCATACCTCCCATTAAACCACCGCAATTTTCCGAATCACCAAGAAGAAAGGTACATTCGAGAAGGGATACACCCCCCACTGGACCGAGGAAGTATTCACCATTTCCCTAGTTTTGTCAGAGGTCCACCGGGCAATCTTTTCTACGATCTTTTCATCTATCTCCTCATGAATATTCATTAGTAATTTGCATATTAATCTCAGTGTGTATTTTTGAAATCTCAGTGTGTAATTAACAATTCTCAGTGACATGTGTGTTTTTCAATTTATTTCATCTCAGTGTGTCTTTTTAAAATCTCAGTGTGTAATTTTGAATTCTCAGTGTGTGTTTTTTATTTTTTTAAATCTCAGTGTATAATTTCGATTTCTCAGTGTGTTATTTTAGGTTTTAAATCTCAGTGTGTATTTTTTTCGAAAAAAGGGTTTAAACATAGTTTTGACGAGAACGCTTGCCATAAATTAGTGTGAATTCCTCGCATCCAATTAAAATTTAGAAATCATGCAGACCTGCCAGCTTACTCGATTTCTGGGGATTTTTCCATCAGAGTTGTTGACGTGAATTTTGAAATTCTTTATCAACTAAACTTAACTCAAAACAAGAATATTTAAAGAGGTAAATTGGTATCTAAGCACATACATACTCAAACAAACAATATATAGTACTAGTCTAAGATTAATACCAAAAATGACAATATATGACGCATAAGGTAGACTTACAAAATATGCTTAAAACCATAACGGAGATTTGAAAAGTTGGCAGGTGTGGACCTGTCATGTTAGAAACGAAAATACCACGTAAGACATTGATAACTGTCAAGATTGAATTGAGAAATGTCAAGTAGGAAATTATAAATTTCATGTAAGAAACGTTAACTTAAAAAAAAATATCATGTTAGAATTGAGAAATGTCGTGAATAGAAATGAGAAACGTTATGATAGAAATGAGAAATGTCGTGTAAGAAATGATAAATGTTATGTTATAAATAAGAAATAGCATGTTGAGATAAAGAAACGTCATGTTAGATATAAGAAAAATTGAATATAAAGATATTCTAGGAATGACTGTAATATTTTTTTCTGTCTATGAAGAAATAACATAAAAAATGTGGTGCACTAAAGTCAATTACTAATAGTAATGTGTATCCGAAAGAAAATACAGTATAAAGCTTTACTCCAGACATGATTTTGGCTTTACTTATAATTAATGGTATCCTGGTGATAAATACTACAAATTTTCAAAAATCTGTCAACAAATCTGTTTTAGCTATCTCCAAAATTGTATTACTATCATAGTTTTAGAGGCCGGTACGCACACATATTAGAATTAAATGTAAGAACTGGTAAATACATGTACTGATTGACCATGGTGCGAGAAAGATTCAGGAGATATAAGCCCTCTTCTCAAACATCGAAAACCTCGGTGGTGTCGAACTGATGTAACACTAGCTGGTAAAACATTGAGGTGTGTCACTTTTAATCACGGATGGGGCAGGTGCACTTGAATCCAATTGTTTAGTTATTGGGATTGTCAGTTTTCCTATAAAGGTCAACAGTTTTCTCCGAGCACTTCGGCTTTCTACACCAGAAAAAAAAATGCCTGCAACGAAATAATACAATTATAGTGTTGAAAGTGGCATTAAACACCAATGATCTAATACATATAGAATGTCGATATCAATCTTTCTGGAACCTTTGGTATCTTTATTATAGTTTTGTTTGTACATATTATTATTTACGTTCTAATATTAAACAGCCTTGGATATAAGTACATTAGTGTTATTATTCTGGGTTAATTGTTTTATCGATTTTCGAGGCCCATTTAATCGAACTTTATCACCATGATCACGGAAGGAATTATTTTTTTTCTTAGTTTTTAGACTTATAAATAAGTAGTAACAAACATATATATAATCCTTCGTGTGAGCTGTGAACCACGAATATTTGAAGGGATTTGCGTCATTGTATGCTTATTTATCAGCAGAAGTTGTGATTTTCCTTTGTTTTGTGTATGTTTGCTAGTAAAAAATTTAAAAAATGAGAGAAACATTGCAAATACGACCGTAATCAAAATTAGCTTCTTATAAGCAGTATAACGTTAGCTATAGTAAACCACAAACAGTTTATCATATTCGTTACACAGTGTTCAATTGTCCTAATACGAGAATTTATCGGTCAATAAAATTCATATCGGGAGAGGCGAAGCCAAACCCGATATGAATTTTATTGACCCGATAAATTCCGTATTAGGACAATTGAACACTGTGTAACGAATTTATCCTGATTTTGTTATATTACATATTATTATATTCAAATCCAATATTAGGACAATATCAATCAAATCTATTTTAGATATTTAATCTAATACTCTGAAAAATTAAAAATATTAGGACATTAAAGCAACTCAAATTCTTTCTTTTTTTATTAGGTCAATGGTATAAGGGAGATAATTCCAATTGACGTAATAAATAAGGAGATAATTCCAATTGACGTAATAAAATATTGTACTGGAATTTATTAGGACAATATCAGCCAATCAATTGCGAGAAATTACTCTAAATCAGGATAATAGGTATTATAACGTTAGCTGTAGTAAAGCACCAACAGTTTATCATAGGTATTATAACGTTAGCTGTAGACGTCTTTGAAGTCATTAAAACTATCGGCAATCCTCGGGTAAATCCGAAATCGGCCGAGTGCAACGTTAGCTATAGAAATGCACCGAATCATCAAATTTAAAACTATTTCATAAAAAAGTTTACAAAAGCTTATTTGTTCAATCTAAATAATGACTTTATAATCTATGAATAGACATCTGTTGCCTAAATGTTGATGTATTTATAACGCCTTATAGTTAATAAAGTAGTATTTATCAAGCGCCAATGATGTATTTTAAACGTGCCAACAATTTGTTCATATGGAGAAAGCACAATATAATCCAGAAACATACATTAAAAGGGATATTAGAAACGTGAGTTGACAAACAGCAGTTAGATCAAACGCTATTAAACAATTTTAATTTATAATAAATACTGCAATACACAGTCGTTTAGCAATATTTTATATTTTTAATATTTGCTTTTACGTTTATGAGGTTGAAAAAGATCAACTAGTTTTTTCTCTGAAATTCGTCACTGCACGTAAAATTGAACAATCATTTATAAATGCATATATATACATGTAAGCTTAGACCACATAACATTATTGACTATTTTTTCTATTCGTCTTGATGATTTGTTTATATTACTCTTTAAATAACAAATCTGAAACAGTGACACATAATACATTCACGGAAGAAATCTTTACTTATATATTATATTTCAAATTCAAAATTGTTTGTATACATATATATTGCTCATTTATATTTATTGGAAAACGTCAACAATTTTCCTAGCAATTGATACTATGAAAACGTAAGTGCAAGCGCAGACTATATGTACGTTTATCGGATTATATATGTATGATTTAACGTTGTTTTGTGTCAGTTTATTAGAATGAAGATGACGATAATGTATAAAGCTCTGAAGGCGTATATTAGACGGTCGTAAAAAAACCCGTTTACTGGCTCCGCAAACATTTTGCCAGTAAACCTAATTTGCAACTATCAAATCACCGATTGATGCCGTCGAAGCTTGAAATACATTACTGTGATCTTATCTTTTTATTACTCAAATCGATGACTTTTTTAATTGGCTTTGTAGCTGCTATACGTTTGAATAACAAGCATCATCGATTTTTAATCAGTACCATGTTTTAAATTTAGTTTCTGTTGTGTCAGCGACCCTTTGTTGAAAAGCGTTTCCTCGTTTCTTGTTGTGTGTTGATTAAATCATCATGATATCTAACTGCCTACATAGTGTTTCCATGTTTCTTATTGAGACCAACGTCCCATCTAATGGTGTTATGTACAATGACCCACCTTTAAGACATCTAACGCTATCAAGTTTTTATAATTTCTTGTTGTGTTACATGGCCCATGTAATAGTGTTCAATGAACCATTTTAATAATATCTAACGCTATCAAGTTTTTAAATTTTCCCGTAATGTTCATATGGACCCATTTAATTGCGTTATGTTTAATGACCCATTTTAATAATATTAAACGCTATTAAGAGTTTCCTAGTTTCCTGTTGTGTTCCATGGTCCATGTAACGTTGTAATGTTCAATGACCTATCTTAATAATATCTAATGCTATTAAGTGTTTTAACGGTTTCCTTTTGTGTTCCCATGGTCCATGTAATGGTGTAATAGTTCAATGACATATCTTAATAATATCTAATGCTATATAGTGTTTACGGTTTCCTTTTGTGTTCCGTGGTCCATGTAATGGTGTAATGTTCAATGACCCATTTTAATAATATGTATAAAAACGATCACAGTTTTTTGAACGATGGTGGAAGACAATTGAACGATGGCGCGAGTAATTTGACGATGGCGCAAGACATTTGAACGATGGCGGGGCGCAATCGTTAGACAGGCCATGGAGATCCCTGCAGCAGTCATGTAAAAAGTACAATAACTCAAGATATGATTCTTTGATTTTAAATGAACTTCAATCCAATGCTGACTTTCTCAGGAACTTTGTTGACCATTGTTTACCGTCTTCCTACCTGTCGAAATTGGACAAGTGGAAAGAACCTGAGATCCCTGCAGCAGTCATGTAAAAAGTACAATAACTCAAGATATGATCTTTTGATTTTAAATGAACTTCAATCCAATTGCTGACTTTCTCAGGAACTTTGTTGACCATTGTTTACCGTCTTCCTGTCGAAATTGACAAGTGAAACCGATATTTTTTTTATATAATTGGTACCTTTCACCTCTTGTTAATGGGGTTTGCAATTTACAGAACGCATATGTTAAGACAGCAACTAAATTTGTCACAACTAAAGAGGGAGATGATTTAGAGGTTGAAAAAAAGGCAAAATCATATTTATTGAAGCCAGAAGAAGATGTTACCTCAGTACATGAAGCCTCTGAAATAGTACATGGATATGTCGATGAAAAGACACTTACAGACAAAAGACTTGATGAATTAAAACCATTGTTCAGAGAACAATTGAAGGTCTTTCCATCAAAACATGTATTTTGATATGAAAAGTTGTGAAACTAAGTTTAAAATGTCATTTCAATCGTCAAATGATAGCTCCTAGTAAGCTGATTCCAAAATATATTGTTTTAAATAAGGGAGATAATTTGTTACTTCCGGTTTGAAAAATGTTACTTCCGATTATATTTGAATATTTACTTGACACTGATTCCAAAAATATCTGGTTCTATATACTTTTATATTAAAAAGTGCAAAAAATAGCTATTTCCGTTTACAAAGGTCACTTCCGGTTGTTTTTTACAAGGTTAAATGGTTTTGATATCTTTTTCTAAAAGTTGTATATCTTTATCATGTATACATATAGAATAAAAGCAAAGGTCAAAATCTAGAACGTCAGATTAAGCTATGAACCTTGAGATCAGTTTCAAGGTCATAAACCAAGGACCTCAAATCAAAAGACCATAGGTCTATTATTATATTTAGTTAATGAGTTATATCACCAAACGCATATTTTTAAATACAAGAGGGGAGAAAACTCTCCTTTTACATTCCAACGTACGCTTGCAATCAAAATTTACATCTTACGACATGTCACAACTAACAATTTAGTAAAAATAATTTGTTGATATCTTTATACAGTCTTTGGATATAGTGAAAATAAGCAAATTCAAATATTAGAATATGACCTTGACCTTTGACCTTGACCTAATTTTCATTTTTTGGGACCAAGGACCTCAAATCAAAAGATCCTAGGTCTCTATCACTTATGATTTATAAGATAGAAATTCATATCACTTATATCAGATGCATAAGGGGAAATAACTCTCATATGGAGGCGGTCATATCGCTTCGGTCAAAATAGGACAAATTCATGCGAAGGATATAACGAGCAATTTTGTAAAATAAATTTGTCATAATCTTTTACGGTTGCGAAGGAGATGCGCTAACAAGGAAAACAGTGTTTGGGGAGATAACTCCTACAAAGAAAAGTATTCGTTTACGCAGGGTAAATTTCAAAAGTGCATAACTGTTGGATATCATATACCAAATATCTAAGCGACATATTGCGAACAAATGTTTATCGCAAGAACAAAATTAGGCGGAAGAAAAAAAAAAAAAATAATCAGAAGAAAAACATAGGTCTTTCCACAGAAAAGTGGAAAAGACCCTAATTATTGAAAAATAGTTGAACCCTTCATTTATGGAAGGACACCTCTATATACATCAATTGAGGAGGCAACAAAACTTTGTTTACGGTATAAGTACAAAGAACATAAGAAACAGATGGGGATCCGACGATAAAGGTGAACGTCCGAGAGCCTTGTCAAGATTAAAGAACCTAGATATAACAATTGTTTACTTGTTTCATTACGTGATCAATCGATGTTACGCCGCTTACTCTGAAGAAAGTCCACGGTGGGATAATTGTGCAAAATTCTTGTACCGATGGAGCTCAATTATTCCTACAGATCGATTGTACAATTCCATATTTGTAAAGCGTGGATGAATATCGATAGCAGTAGCAATGAAACAAGGTTATTTTTACAAGTTAATCACCCAGACAACATCCATGATGCGTGTGATCTAGCAAAAACCGTTGTTTGTTCTCAAGATGCATTATCCAGTCTCTTGGTGAAAGTTTCTCTAGATATGTATATCAATAAAAGTACCAAAGAGCTGGCAGCAAAGGATCAAGGTGACAATAACACTTGCTTTGCTTTTGTTGCAGTCACAGTTATTCATCTTTCGATGTATCGAATAATTGGTAGAGAAGGCGGCTACCCAGATTTTAAAGTTATTCTAGATAAGATAATACAGCGTTATGGAACCAAGGAAAAAGGTACATTGAGTGTTCTTAAGCAAGTGTGTCCAGAATACCGTTTGCAATGTCGAGAGATAACAATTAATGAAGCCCTACAGGCAATCACCGAAAAACGACCCGTTGTTGCAATTTTAAGGGTGACAGAAAATGAGTTCCAAATATTTGCGATTTCTTCTCTGAAATCCGAGGGGAGTTCTTTTAAAAGACGAAATTGACATAACAAAGAGACCTCAACTATCAAGCGTAGTGATCTCATGGGCATGCTGTTGTTTTAACCAGTTTTAACGCCGAAAGCCTCTGCCTAATGTCATCATGGGGAAATCAGTGGGGAGATAATGGTTTCTTCAGGGTCGAGAAACTGATGTTCTGAACATCGAGTTTATTGATGTATTTTGGGAGTCCTATGACCTTTCTTTACGGTGAGAAAGATTATTAAAAGGAACATGAAAACAAATTGCACATCAGCTGATCGAAAGATATAACGGCTTACGGGAAGCTGAATATAAATGTCCAATATGTGAAGTCGTATCCTTAGTCAATAAGTTTAAAGGATCATTAAGGGAGGCAATTTGTCCCGGAATGTAAAGGAAAAATACGATGTTATAATATCGGAAAAATTATTGCAATGAATATTTATCTAATAAATATAAGAAATAACGCATTCTTAAACCTTCTGAGCTGATATAAACTTGTTTGTACCATTAATTGTGCTAAAAATTAGATTTTTATGAGTAACCTTAAATATTTCTTTATTCAGCTTCAGGAGATGCACTTCTTATATAACATACATTGAAGTTGAAAATGTGACACTTGTTCAATATGTTTATATCACGTGATGATTTATATAGTAATTTGAGTAGATAACTCATTTTGCTAATTCTACTTATTATTTGAAAGCAACTTAAACTCATAAATGTCAAGTTCTAGTTGTTATAGACAACTTGTGTGTAGTCTACATTATTATAGTATTTAAACATAGCACAAAAGTTAATGAAATAATTCCCCAAACTCATATCCTAGTAAACATAAACACCCGGCCACCGAAGCTTTATTATTTGAAGCCAAGGTGGTTGTGTGGTCTAGCGCACCGGATGCAATGCAGGCGATTTGGTGTCACGATATCTCAGTAGCATGGGTTTGAATCCGGCGAGGGAAGAATAAAAAATTGCGAAAGCAATTTACAGATCTAATATTGTTGGGTTGATGTTTAGACGAGTTGTATATAATTTAAATTAATATATATACAAAATATACTAGAGTCAAGGATGTGATAAAGGATTATGGATTGCTATTATATTCCTTATCAATATGTATTTATTAAAACTGTCTGAACAAAGAATTATTTTCCCCAAATCTTACACTAATAATTTTATGTTTGAATGTAACACATTTCTGATTGCTGAATATATTTTGTCTGTCACGTTATTTTTTTCATGTGACCGTGGGTTATTACGTTAAGGTGTACATAACATGTTTATGCTAATTCTCCATACAAGTGTGGAAACATTGAAATCATTACTTAAACTTCAATGGATTTTCAAAATATACAAAAACTACGAATAAAATCACTTGAATTTTTCGTCTAAGAGCACGATTACACTGATAGTTGGTGCAATTGTATTTCACATTACTGTTTTACGTGGTTTTCCTCTAATGTTTGAGGAGTCGGTTTCACTCGGTTTCACTTTGAAGCCCGAATTTGTTTTCTCTCAATCGATTTATAACTTTTTAACAGTGGTATACTATTGTTGACTTTATAAGACTACGGAGAGGGGTAAGATTAGTACGTGTATCCCCACTGAAACATTTGATTCGTTCCCCGGTTTGGACGTCAGTTTCCAAACGAAGACAAATTTGTGTACGAATCTGTTGATATTATAGTACGTATCGTTAGTCCCATTGAACTTGAATCATATTGTGATACTCCCTGTCATTGTGGCCATGATCCTGTTCCTGGTGTTTTATATCATACCAACCATTTAAGCAATGTTTGTTTGATTGATTGAATGGCTAGTGTTTAACGCCACTTACAACAGTTTTGAACTATTTCTTTGCTTACAGTTTGTATTGGTGGACAAAAACCCGGAAAAAACCACCGAACTTCGGTACAATTCTTACCATTCTAAATCTTAAAATTCCCTGAAAATATCAACTATATAGACAAGCATAATTTAATTTTTTCTTGATTTTCTTGCTATTGGGGAAAGTTTTGGTGAGTTTATAATCCTATCGTACGTATATATGATTCAATTTGGTCGAATAATTCACTTGCAAGTGAATAACTCATCATCGATGTTTCTTAGCTTATTTTGACAAATGTTCTACTGGCTGCTAAATGCGAATTATCATTTCACTATTTCAATTTTATTAATGAAAGAACAAAAGAAGTTCATATTCTTTTATATATATATATAGAAATGTATAATCTCGGAGCTACTTGCCATTTTAAGCATGCAAGGAACCAATAACACATTCTTTTATCAAACTTAATATGTATGGTGATATATTTTTTGAGAACTTATGGTCCTACATCCAGTCGACATTATGTCAATATATTTTAGCATGGCATTTATTTTTTATTGAAAAGCTTGAACTTTGAATTCAAAGGTGTCACACAATCCGTGTCTGCTTCTACCATTGACAGCAATGCCATATACCATCATAGGCATTGTTCTCAGCTAGTTCACACCCAGTGAAATCAAACCGCTTTTACAGCAGTCGTTATTTTGTCGAAAAAAAGAATCATATCTTATTTTTGTGTTTTCTAGTGTTTTTGTCTTATTTTGAAGACCAGATATCATTACTGGTAGATATTGCAGGTATAATTGGTGTCGTTTGTTTGCTGTCCTATTAATTTATTCCAAATCTCTGTGTGTTTCCTTTGAAAAGATAAAAAAAGGAATCAAAAACAAAGTTTACGACAGAAAACACTAAATAAATTTAAGATTTTATGAAAAAATTAACAATTATTGTTTTTTTTTTGTTTTTTGTTTTTTGTTTTCTTTTTTCTTTTTTTTTTAACAATTATTGTTTAAAGAATCACATTCCGACAGATATAACTATAGACAGAAAATTGTGTTACATACACATGTCACATCTAGGACATTTAACAAGATGCAAAACGAAATACATAGTACAAGCGTTTATTATGTTTTTATCACAAATTAATTCACATCAGTCAACCTCCGTCTGTCTTCAAAATTTCACCAACTGCAAGAAACAAATGTAATTGATATGAAAAGTATAACATTTATTGATTTCCAGTTCTTCTATGATAAAAATATTTAAAAAGTATTATAGGATTAAACGCCTTTTTAAAGGAATTTATTGGTGTATAAACTCGACCAATTCGGACTTTTATTGTAAACAATATAAAATCAAAATCTTTTATTACAACATATATACAGAAGCAAGAAATGAAACGTGCATTTCCATTGTCACATATATAGGCAATACTTAATTAACAATGAATAATTCCATAAATATATTTTAAATAAGATGAGAATAAAATACAAAGTTCAACCAGTCTTTAACGAGCTATTGACACAATATGGTCCTTCCAATAATACACTGTACCCCTTCCTCTGTCTTCAAAATTGTAGCATCTGTAAGAAATGATAATTGTGATAAAATATAAAAAATACGATAATAATTTATTTATGAAATAATATCTCATCAATATAATAGAATATGAAATGCAGTCAATGCAGAAATGGCTGAAAATACAAAAAAAAAATACATTCAAAACAAAAAAATTAAAATTATGAAAAGACGAACATATCGACGAAACACAACATAGAAAACTCTCGTTCTAACTAGCTGATTCTATTAGTGTGGGTGTATTCTTGAACGTACTTAATGCAGAGAAAATTTTTTCCAATCAATAAGGACTTTTGAACAGTAGTTCACTACGGTTGTCTTTATTTAAGGATGTTTGATATTGTCCTGAGTAAATAAAAATGGTAAGAAAACAAATTGTAAGGGATGCTACTTTAGATACCGACTATTATAAAAATATCGTCGCTGTTCAATATTTTGCGTAAAATATAGTCATGATATCTATGCTTTTGTTTCTTTCTATTTTTATTTTCAAGAACTTATAAATAAAGTGTATCCCTCCCCTTTACAAAGATTAATGGTATGTCAAAATAAGCTGTTGAATAATTTGAATTGAAATTAGATCAGAAGATCAGATCAATATACGTTATACTACATTTTCATCTAAACAACTGAGAATCGTTACGATAAATCAATATCCTTAGTATTCATCAGCATTTTTTAGAAAGAGAAAAAAAAAACACTTTTACTTGCACAATGTGAAAGGTAAAATATTAACACAAATACCGAACTCACAAGAAAAATTCAAAACGCAAAATAAATACATGTAATCAAATGCCAAATTCTAAAGCTCAAACTCATCAAACGATTGGATAACAGATATCATATACCTGACTTTGTACGGACATTTTCTTATGTAGAAAATGGTGGATTGAACCTAGTTTTACAGCTAGCTAAACCTCTCATTTGTATGACGGTCGCATCAAATTCAAATTATTTTGACATCGATGCATGATTAAAACAAACATACTCAATAGGTTAAAATGTTAATAATAGGGGTTTATCGTCCTTTCCTACGCCTATATCACTCTGCTCTGTCGCTCAGTAAATTCTCGTATCAAGACTTCAAACGAGACCAGGCATTATCAGCGACGTCATCATGTGAGAGGAGAAGTTATCAGCGACGTCACAATGCGAGAGGAGACGTTATCAAGCCTTGCTTTCGTCAAGCGCAAAACTGTCTTGGGGAGAGGAAGAAAAAACCATTAATAGAACGATAAACAGATAATCGGGTTTTCTACGTATAGATATCGTAAATATCAGCGTTCGACACAATGTGAAACTTTTTAGCTCGTTCGCTACGCTCACTCGCCAAAAAGGTTCTCATTGTGGCTCGCGGCTGATATTTTAAGATATCAATGTGTAGAAAACCCGATAATCTATACACAGCAGTCAACATTGTGTTATCATCTCCTTGTTCAGAAACAAAATTTAGTTTGCTTGTCCTTCTTTCTCTTTAGATACCTTAATGTATTATAGCTTCAAACTGTCTGTTAAAATTTTCTACGAAATTATTCATCAAATC
>NW_027267851.1:0-19176 GCF_963676685.1 Mytilus edulis
TCTTTTATTTTGAGTTTTACAAGAATTAAATGGATAAAATGGACAAACGAACAATCGAAATGAAATATGTGTTTCATTGTATATCAGAATCCTATTTTGGTACTCTCGCCCAAGGTGACACTTGCTACCACAAGTAACGTAATATTTTTTACATTTACGTGTTTGCAAGCCTTGCATGCATTAGCACTTTTTTTTTGTAAAGCTGCTAAATATTCTAAAACAATTGTCCTCCCACATTTTTAAATAGTTAAAATATAAAGTTTTTACTTCAATTACAATTAAACTTTTTTATATCAATTTAAGAGTTAAGTTCAGTATCTTTTATGTGACTTTGTATCTAATAAACTTGACCAACTTCTTGATATTAGCCAGACCGTATGCGTACGGTCCGACCGTATGAGTATTTAGAAAAGGTACGCATACGGTCCAAATACTCATACGGTCTGGAACATCTACACACATCTCGAAATATTTTAACCAAAACATGCAATAAAAGCGCAGTACATGTGTAGTATTTTGTTTAATTTTATCGTTATCGTGTTTATACCAATCAATTATCTTAAAAGGATCGTATTTATAGGAACTAACGTCCTGAAAATTGAACATTCAATTTTCTTTCAGCATTATCTTCACTAATTCAGGTAGTTCCAGGAACAATTGTCTTTAAACAATGTTTTTTTTTTTAAGTGAGGAGCGATATGCTTCACAAACCTAATGTTTTTTCCATCTCCTTTTCTTCTAGCATGACATACCATGTATTGCCATAACAACATTGGTGAGTTGCAACAAGACCCTTCTGATGCCCTCCGCTTGCCACCTAAACATAAAACCGATAAATCATATTGTATCAATAAACTGCATTATTACTTAAATATTGAATGTCAAATCATTGAGATAATTCATTATTAATAAGTTTCCTAAGTATATAAACATAAGTAGCTCTGTTATGGGTGCCAATTAGGCAACTCTCCATCCATAGCACAACTTCCAAATTAAGTAAACAATATATACTGATACGTTGTCCAAACACAGGTGTACACTATCTATGCCGGTGCTACTTTATCCTTAAATCTTCATCCAAACTTTGACAGTTTTTTTAATGAGAACCTGTTCAAGACAGCATAAAGAAAAAAAAAAGATTAACCAAATAAACTATAAAATTTAATACCGAAGATGTACAAAAATATCGTCATCAACGATAAGAATACTTGCATGGCCCACAACTGGACAATAATAAATTATCATTGTCACAGTCATGAAGGTCTTTTTGACAAATAAACAATACAGTTTTGTTTTCTTGAGTTCATAAAAATATTTGCATTCTTAAGTGAAAGTACTGCATATTGTTGGTTACTTAGGCAGCAACCATTTGATTTTCTGGGGGGGGGGCTATGGTTTTTTTTGGAAAAAAAAGTTTGTTTCCAGTTGTTGGAGAAAAAAATAATTTGTTTTTGATTCTGAGAAAAAAAAATTGTTTGTTTTACCCTCAGCTGCCACTATATGTAATGCTAAAATTGAAAGAAAAAAATTGTTTTCAACTTGTCGCGAAAAAAATAGATTGTTTGTGGCGAAAAAAAAAATTTATCCAGAAAAAAAACCCATAGCCCCCCCAGAAAATCAAATGGTTGCTGCCTTAAAGGATATAAAAATACTATTAACGACTAACATTACTAAAGAACATTGTGCAACACAATAAAAGAAAGCAACAAACATCCAACATAAAACCAAAATCTTCTCCAAACAAGGAATTATTTGAATCAGGAATAATCCTGAATTCTGAAAAATTTATGATAAATGTATGATGGAAACTAACTTTATCTAGGAGGGCTGGCTATGCATGCATGACCAAGGGGTTAGATTGTACAATTATATATGTAAAAGCAAAATTAACCGTAGCCAAATGTGCATGACTAACCCTATGTTGATGGGAAAGTTTTCATCACACATTTCTTATCATTCTTATTCCAGATTCAAAAAATATCTTGCTTTCAGACGAGGTATATTTTTTTACACGATTTTTCTTTAGTGTAATAAATTATATTTAAAACAAAAGCATATATACAAAATAAATGGTGAACAAACCTGCATGCAACCATTTTTTTCAGTAGCATCTATCAATGGAATCCATGCTGTTGGCTGCAGGGTTTTGTAACAGTCATTGTCAAGGTAACCACAGTCTAGAAAAGGGAAAATATACACAATTACAACAACATAAAAGAGGTATGGTCAAATTCCCCAATGTATGTTTTACTCAGGATCTGAAAGTTGATGAAATCTAATGAAATCCGGAAAGTTTAAATTCTCATATTATAAAACACACAGTTGGTGAAGACAATTTGATTTATCCTGCATCTTTTACAATTTCTGTAAAATTTTGAACCATAAAATTTTCGAATAAGGAACTACTCCTGTAAATGGAAGGTTATACACAATTTAACAGTCCTATGCAAATTTATTATATTAAGATACCTTGATGCCATGGTACGGTTGTTGCCTCGCTCTGAGGAGTTTTTGTACGCAGATTCCATACTGGATGTCCAGAAATTTCTGGGCCAATCAGCTGCTCTACAACATTTAACAGACGATCGTTTGTCCATAAATCTTTGAATGCCTGTAAACAGTTATATCATAAACATTTATTTAGACAGCAAAAAATTTGTGAAAGTTTTAACCTATGCATATATACTTTAAATACGATAAAAAAAAATCATGTCTTTTTCAGGACTTCTGATCCAACCATGTAGAATGGCATGTTATTGAGATATGATTCTGGTTGATGGATGTTCATGAAGGACCTGTAGTACAAAGTATATCACTGGATTGAGCTCTCTGTCTAAGTGTATTATTAAAGTGCTTTGCTTTGAGCTCGGTTCATTGTTATGCAATTCATTCTTTGTGAAGTAAAGATTTAACAGACAACTCTCATGTACAAGGATGTCTCCATGTATTATCATTTCTATGTACAATGTAGGTAACAGGGAGATAAAAGCATTTTATTTTTTGTTTGAACCAAACATTATTTGTCCATTGACCAAATTTGTTTTGCTTTCACCAGCTTTGAAGGAGATATTATCAAAGAATTGATAGAAAACAGCACAGAAGCTTACTTTCTAGCTCATCAGGCCCAAGCATCATGTTAGGCATTGTCATTACTAAAAACCAATAAATTTCTTCTAATCTGAGGATCAATTCAACATTTTAAAGTGTTTTAGTAATGATACTGACAAGCCACCACAAAGATATACTGAGTGCCAATGAAAACGCAACACTTTTGTTTTTAAAAAAAGTCTGATAATTTTTATTTATTTTATATTACAACTTTGTAAAGTTGGTTGAAAATGACTTTAAAGACAATTGTTGACAACTTTACGGTTGGGTGATTTTTGGAACAAATGCGAAGTAAGGGTTATTTTGAACGGACATAAACCGAGTTCACCGCTTTTCAATATACGCACCATTTTCACGATTTTGTCATTTAAAGCTTGGCTAATGTCATGAATTTTCCCACCCTTATTGTAAGGAAACTGCAATAAACATCTGAGTAAATGCCAGGACTTTCTGACAACCAGCGACATGCAGTTTCCGGCATGATCCAATGAAGCCTTTCACAGCATACAATTTCGAGAAGACTGTAGCCTCTACAATAACCCAAATCATCCACAAATTCAACAAAAATGGATCAGTTAATGATAAGCCACATCCCGGGATTCAAAAAGCAAGAAACGCTCAGCAAAACCAATACATTTGGTCTTTAACATATCCGATATCGACTCTGATGGATGTCCAAAGGTCACGAGAGTTCAATGGTGGTCACGGTAGATCCTCTGGAGCAATTTCAGTAAAGCACCATTTGCGCAGAAATTCAACAGTTAAAGAGCACCACAGCCGACATCTTAACGGCCGTCTGGCGTAAACATCGAATTCTGTAGACCAAAAATCATTCATTATGTACCAAAAATCGTCAGTGGTGGTTACATAGACGTTTGGCACCCGCCTTGGCCAAAAGTCATGCGTTTCGCCAGATTTAGGTCCGATAGAGCAAATTTTGCATCAGATTTGACATGGTTTAGACGATGAAAACCACCACCAATATCAAAAAGTCAGCTTGAGTTTGCTTTGCGGGACAAGTGGAATAACATTCCTCGAGATCACATTAAACGTCCGGGATGATTAATTCCACAGCGCTGTCGAGATTGCGCTGCACAACTGGGTTGTAACATTTTTTGTTAGGACTGATTTGATGATTCGACATTGGATGTTTCGTTTATCTATTGCGACCGAAAGATGACAATGAAACATTTTTTTATATCGATCTATTGTTAGAATTGTTAATTTTCAAGAACAATTCATTTTGAAAGATCATGATTTCTAATATAAATTTTATTTTTGAAAAACCAAGTGTTGCGTTTTCATTGGCACTCAGTATATATAAACAGAACCATACAAATAGTTAGCAAATACATATAAAAAAAGATGTGATATGATTGCCAATGAGACAATTCTCCACAACAGACCAAAATGACATAAAAATTAACAATTACAGGTCGCCACACAACCTTCAACAATGAGCAAAGCTAATGCAGCATAGTCGGCTATAAAAGGTCTCAAAATGACAATGTGAAACAATTCAAAGGAGAAAAATAACAGGCTTATTTATGTACAAAAAATAAAGAAAAAACGAATATGTAACGCATAAACAAACGACAACCACTGAGTTACAGGCTCCTTATATCGTTCTCAGATATCATCTCCCAGTTTTAAAAAAATCACGAAAAATTGAACCTATTATGTGTTGCTCTCCTAGCTATAAAATGTATCCAAAATCAAAGATGTGGAACATATTCTATCATAATCATTTGGTAACTAATGCAATTAGTATCTCTTCCATGCCTGTCTTGAACATAAAAACTAAACTAAATATAAAATAAACAGTACTCCTAATGCTCCGGTTGGTTGTCATCGTGCAACACAGTTAATAACACATATAGGAAAATCATAGAACTACATTTATCATAAAACACTGTCAAACATTCAAACATACTATCCACACTCATCTGTGTCCACACTTGTTTAGACAGCAAAATATAAAATATTTTCAAAACTAAACATGAAGGTGAGAAACGAATAATACAGTTAGATTTTGGAGGTTTTCTGATAGGTAGAAATCGTAATGTCACAGATTGTCAGACGTTATAACGGAAAAGCGATGCTAAGAACGGCGAAATCTCTGAGATAATTTTTCCTATTGTTTTTATTATTTATGGTTAGCTATCGAGGGTTATTTTACTCTTATATGGCAGTTACCCGGTAATTCATTGGTGAGATTCTCATTTGGGGTCGCGATAATTAACATTATTTTCCGTTTTTATTTCAATTCTTATTTTAGCACAACCTCTATCAATTATGTCTCAATCGGTGAAAATTTCACACTTTAACCAGGATGTTTCCCTATGTAAAGCGACTGTTTTGTTTTATCGACAAGGTTACAAGTTTTAATAAAAGTAATAAATTTGCATAACTGAACGTAACTAACCTGTGGTAAACCATCCCCTTTATGCATGAGAATGTTCGCTCCTGGCCATTCTGCCTCTATTGCTGTTAATCTCTCATAAAATCCAAGTTCTCTGTATAAATCTGAAAAGTTATATCTATATTGAAAGGAAAGTATAGTACAAATGTATATATACTTCTGTCTACAGGGTTTTGTCTACTATTCTGTACTCTAATCGACTTTTTGATAAGTAGTTTGCTTAAGGTTCAGTGCCAAATATGTCATACATTTCAAATGAGACAAAATTAATTGTCCCAGATACGTAGGTCGATGGATCATCTCAAATAAGTTGGCATTTTTTTATTCTATAGATTTACTGTTGACCCCTGAATCTTGAACTCTCGATGTCTTTTGAATTTTGTTTTGTTAAGTTTCTGACTTATTGACGTATACCCTACTTATCTTTATTTTCTTTGATGTTTTGCCTTGATGTTTCTGTGTGATATTTTTTTCATCTCAAACTACTGGAATCATCATTTTTCAGTCAGGCTCTTCAATGAACTTGTAACCTTAAAACTTCCTCTTGTTTTTTTTTTAAATTTTTAAATAAAATAAAAACTTCTTTTGAACCAAGTGAATTTTAAGGCTTAACAAAACTATACTAAGATTTTCAAAACATGAAATCAGGGGATAATCGTCCGACAAACGGATATGAATCTGGTTTGCTCTATTATTGTCTGGCTATATTTTTTCTTACTAGCTTTTAATGTCTAAAACTGAACTGAAAAACGGGACAGACGAACTTATCATCTCGAAATCGACAAAAAGACTAAACTATCTGTGTTTAATGTTGATCAGAAGTATTAACTTCCGGTACAAATGCATAATTCATTTCTATCGTAAACTTACTCTTAATTCTCTTTGTTTTATACAACTTCTGTGCAAGACATTCAAGCTGATCATTGACAGCATCTTTACAGGGTTCTAACTCGTCTTTTGTGAAGAATTTCTCAATAACGACATATCCCTGAAACATACAATCAAGTAAATGAGGGAATGACCATTTGATAGTTTGAAAGGCAGAAGGATGCATTGAGGATTGATTATAAGAAAAGGAGATATGGTATGACTGCCAATGAGACAACTCTCCACAAGAGACCAAATAGCACAAAAAATAACAACTATAAGTCGCAGTACGGTCTTCAAAAATGAGAAAACCCTGTACCGCATAGTCAGATATAAAAGGCCCCGAAATGACAATGTAAAACAATTCAAACAAGAAAATTAACGGCCTAATTTATGTACAAAAAATTAACGAAAAAACAAATATGTAACACATGTACAAACGACAACCATTGAATCACAGGCTCCTGACTAGGGACAGACGCATACATACAGAATGTGGCTAAGTTAAACATGTATGCAGGATCCCAACCCTCCCCCTAACCTGGGACAGTGGTATAACAGTACAACTTAAAAATGAACTATGAAAAGCAGTTGAAAAAGGTGTAACTCATCAGATGAATACAAATACAAATTCTACACAGAGTGGACGTGGACGGGTACTTGTATATCCCAACAACAAAAAGACACTAGGCACATATCTGAGAGTACTCCGAGTTACTGGCAGCTAGCTCAAAGCTACTAACAACTAATAAAAGAAAATCATGCATCTAAGACTTAATTATCAATCAGTACACATTCTACATCTAATGGATTTAGCATCCAATGGATTTAGTGTAAAGATGTCAAATTCAGTCAGAAAAAAAAAACATGACCTTGTGCAATGACTCTTCATTTTGATATGTCGCTAAGCATGCTTATTTTTCTTCTCGCTGTTTTTATCACTTTAGTACAATTTTTTCTTGCTTTTTGTGTATTTTCATCCCGTCCTATTCATTTTTAAAATCCCTTTACGCTCTCCTGAAAATCAAATTGTCGTTCTTATAAGGTTTAGGCATAATCGTTAAGCCTATTTTACGGCATGTCATTACTTTAAATACTTTTAACTTTTGTTCTTTAGAGCATGTTGTGAAGGAGTTTTGTCAATAACGGTAAAAGTTTTCCTCTGAACTTACTTGTAATGTGCAAAGTACGTGGATGTTTACGTATCTTTTGTGTAACAGATTACAATATTGGTCAATAAGTTACCAGTTAGAATTCAAAACATTAGAGTTATTATGTTGAGTAACATTCAAGTATGTATGCAATGTACATGCAATTACCTTTCACTACGAAATCTTACATGGATGCATAGTTTGATACAGGGCTCTACGAGGGAAACATAGACTGAAATAGACTGGTAATTATCTGGTTTGTCACAACCAATTTTTAAACACAGTCAACAATACATTACACAAATAATTAACAATTACCATCCACAGTAATCTGTGTCCACACTTTTATTGTTATAAATATATTTTGTTCACTATAATAATACTTTTTTTATACATAAAGTTAAACATACATTCGACGGACGTTTGATCGATGTACAAAAAACCATGCTAACTAAACCTAGTATCTTATTTTTTAGTTTGAATGACCTAATATTACGTAGCACTTATAGCAAGACACAAATAAAATACCATATACAGTATACACTTAAAAGGATAAAGATAAGAAATTGATTGTTAAAGTATTTAGGCAATTATTACAGATAAAGACACATGTTTTGTAATTTGTACATATTGTAAAACTGTGTAATTAGTACTCACACGTGTTATGTAGTGTAAAACTGTGTAATTAGTACTCACACATGTTATGTAGTGTAAACCTTTGAGATTAAATTAATGAAATGAAATGAAATGAGACAGAGATTTTACTATGTCTGAACAAGGAATTATTATTGCATAATATTTAAATATCTAAAATATACAATTCCTTGGTCAGAAGGATGAATTAATTTAAATAAGGGAAAAGAAATGTTTTGTTTTTAATTTAACAACATATATATTCATGAATTATACCTGACAACGCACACTATATATCATGTATATATAGTGTCTGAATACGAAATATTGCTAGCGCCAGAAAGTGCACTTTTCTGGAATCTTGTTTTTTTTGTTTTTTTTTTTGCTTCAAACTTTACTTGGGCTTCAAAAATGTCAAAAGACCTATAACTTCGTTTTTTTCTTCCTTCCTGTCGCAAAATAATATTTCAATAATGGAGCTCTCCACTATCAGTGACCGCTCAATGTAGATAGTAAAATAATTTATGGTAATTAGGAATGCTATTTCTAGATAGTATATTTGTGTAAGTCTTAGAAAAACAATAAAATAACGGATTTTCATATAGGGGGAGTGAAAAATATTATCCTGTCAAGAAGATGTGATCGATTGTGGATGACCGTCTACTCGGTACTCGCTGTATGACACCCTTCGTCCAATAAGAGACTTTAATATTAAACAAACGATTATTATATAAATGTATGTGTGTACACAAAAATATGTTGTTATGTATGTGTGCAGTTTAAACATTAGCCATTATATTGTCGGTCGAATGACATGTTTATAGAAAAGACGATGACCTGTTTAGAAAAGTTAGACGAATTCTTAAATCAATTATAATAGTGTAAAACGATGTGATAGTGTGAACAAACAAATGATATAAGTGTACTACAATGTCAATATTAAACATTAGATCGCATAATTGTTTTGTTTACTTTAATAAAATGATTGATTGCTGTTAGAACGTACCTTTGTGAAAAATTGTTCTATTTCCTCATCGGACAGCTGACCAGGTTTTTGCTCTTTTATTTTAGGTCTAGCATTGAGATTGAAATGATCAGGAAAACATTCCCCCGTAAATCCATGCTGTACTTCTGTCGGCATATTTGCTAGGTCCTAGCTGCGTAATTTTTCAACGTTTTATTTATATTTCATGACCCGGATTTGAACTCGATTGTTTCTATTTATATTTCAATGATATTTACTGATTACACAATATCACAGGTAAACTGAGAGTTATTTTGGCGGTTATTATAAATTATAAAAATCCCTATAAAGTTGCCGCAATCACATGAAATGACTTTTTCAAACAAATTTATAATGAGAAACGGACACCAATAAATCTTTAGTCTTCATAAATTTGATGCACCCGAGCATGTACCATGCCATTTTAATATTCCTCTACCAGCTAGAACGTGCGAAACTAAACACAATGAAAGCGAAGGCTGCACAATCATTCACGGAGGTTAGACTGATGTACTTAACTTCAATAAATTAATGGATATTCATTCAGATGAGAGATGGAAAAATTAGTGAGAGAAAAAAATCCTATAAATTAAACTCGGAAGATTCAGACAATATTACATTTTTTACCTTTATAAGTTTTACGTGCATATATTATATCTACACATTTCTTTACCTGTGAATAATTCAGTGTTGTAGACCTGAAGATATTGGTTAGGGAAGATCTTCTTTGGCTCCATTGGTTATAGCGCTGCCCTTAGATACCGAAATTGAGGGTTGAGAAAACCGCTGACCAGTACCTAGTCCAAATAATTATGACGTCTTGAAAGGCTATTATAATTTTTTTCTTTGACGCCTTACTAATTATGACGTCTTGAAAGGCTATTATAATTTTTTTCTTTGACGCCTTACTGTCGAAGTAAGGCGTCAAAGAAAAAAATTATAATAGCCTTTCAAGACGTCATAATTATTTGGACTAACCAGTACCATAAATGGATTTTCAAATCAGCATCTCGAAAAAAACCTTTACAAGTATATGACATCATCATGACAATTAGTCCGAGGACCCCAGTTTGTCTGGCAAAACAGCCGTTGGACGTCAGAGTAATCTCGGACTACATGACAATGGGAGAAAAAAAATGAAGCGTTATACGGCAGGCGATAGTAATAAAATATTTATCCATTCTACAAAACCATCATTGTGGAAGGATATCATGTTTACTGGAAGTGGTGCTGCCTAGTGAAAACAGCAAACAGAAAGTAGAAAAAAAATGTTTTGACTTCAGGATTACGTAACTTTTTATTCTTCGTGGCATGATCCACTTTTTTTGGATTAATTCACAATTTCACATTAGTACATACATACATGATATAAACATGAATTTTTTTTTCTATGTAGCATTTTTTATTATTTGATTTTCAAAGATCAGCTGTTTTGCATATAAGCCTATTCATGAAGCAGTCAATTGCAAGACTGCAACCATCATAATCAGTGGGAAGTAAAATTAATTATTGCATTGGTTGTAGTTGATTTAACAGCAATTCTAGACAAAGGAAGATAACTCCAAATTTTTTAAAGATGATTTTAACATTATGACATTATTCTATTTTTAGAACAGATATTAGATTCCTGCACCTTGCAAAATTAGGTAATTTTCTTGACAAGTGAAACATCATTTCGTGCCTTGAATATCTGAGCATATATTATATTGATAAATTTTTCTGGATAGATGTATAGAATGTTATGATTAATGCACTATATTTTGTGTATAAAAAAAGGTAGGGATTAGCCTTGGAAGATTTAGATATCAGGTCAGTCCCATACGGTTTTGATTGCATTACATGCAATATTTACCTAAATATTAAATGCTCGGTCAATTTTTTTTATAAAATTTTATAAAATTGTAATTTAAGAGTATGATAAAACTAGAGGCTCTAAAGAGCCTCATAGGCGGATCCAAGGGGGGGGGGTGGGGGGGGGGGGGGGGGGGGCTTTCGTGGGAATAATTTGGTTGATTATATAGGGAATCACTGAAGCATGATTGGAGAGGGCCTCCCCTTAGGTCAGTCAGAGGGCCCCCCTTAGGAAAAGTTCTGGATCCGCCACTGGAGCCTGTGTCGCTCACCTTGGTCTATGTGAATATTAAACAAAGGAAGCAGATGGATTCATGACAAAATTGTGGTTTGGTGATGGTGATGTGTTTGTACATCTTACTTTACTAAACAGTCTTGCTACTTACAATTATCTCTATCTATAATGAACTGGCCCAGAAGTTTCAGTGGAAAATATTAATAAAGATTTACAAATTTTATGAAAATTGTTAAAAATTGACTATAAAGGACAATAACTCCTTAGTGGGTCAATTGACCATTTCGGTCATGTTAACTTATTTGTAAATCTTACTTTGCTGAACAATATTCCTGTTTATAGTTTATCTCTATCTATAATAATAATATTCAAGATAATAACCAAAAACATCAAAATTTCCTTAAAATTACCGATTCAGGGGCAGCAACCCAACAACAGGTTGTACGATTCATCTGAAAATTTCAGGGCAGATAGATCTTGACCTGATAAACAATTTTACCCAATCAGATTTGCTCTAAATGCTTTGGTTTTTGAGTTATAAGTCAAAAACTGCATTTTACCCCTATGTTCTATTTTTAGCCGTGGCGGCCATCTTAATTTGATGGCCGGGTGACCGGACACATGTTTTAAACTAGATACCCCAAAGATGATTGTGGCCCTTCGGGCCAGGTGAGCTAAAAAAGAACAATAATACCTGGTTAATATAAAGACTAGGGCTGGGGTTGGAGAACAGATATTTATTTGACATAGGGAAATGATGCATTATGTATGTTCATATATTGAAACTACTCGAAAAAAGATCAGTTGCTTAAGCCCAGAAAACTAAGATAGATTTTAGAGAATTATATTGAAAGGTAACTGACATTTTCTGATACATTTGGTTTCAAATCTCTAAACTGGTCTGGTGTTTCTGAAGGTGAAATAAATATGTGCTAAAAAACCAGTAGACAATTCTTCTTACCAGAATTTAAAGTCGGATGGAAAAGACAAACTGAAACAAAATGTATTTTTGTATGAAAAACTTTGTTTGAATGTTACTACCTGTGATGTGCTTTCATTGGTTTACAATGATACACAAAGAAAATATTCGATTGTACAACGTTTGGATAGGAATTTTTATATTGAAATTTGGTTGGAAATGTAACACGGCAATCTTAAGTTTGAGTTATGAAGATGAAAAAATGATGAAGACAATATAAACAAAAATGGACCAGAAGTTTTCTGGTAATGGTGCTCACTGTGCAAGGTCTCGGATTCGACGTTCCGACCAGGCGTTGCCTGCGATGTTACACATCCAACAAGTTTCCTTCGTATACATGATGATAAAAAACGAAGTTTATATTCTACAAAGCATCTGAATTGTATTATGGTTAAAACAAAAATAACTGTGTTTGCTGCATTCGGTTTAACTTTAACCAGTAACTTATTTTTGTATTCAAATCTTAGAAAATTGTTTTTAATGTGTTTACCATTGTCGAGGAGAATAATAGGAGTTACTGACAACTTTTCTGTCGAGAAAAGACGACAATGGCCCTATTTAGTCAAAACGTATACAATCAAACCGTAAAAATCACAGTTCATAAAAAGAAATATAAATAATATATTCTTTATTTTCAAAATGATACAGATTCTTTTTTATAATATGAAGAATTATTGTTCAAGATTATGACAATGTTAATATATTAGAGTTCTTCAGAAAGAAGGTCCATTTCTTTTGTTGCCATGGATGCATTTTGTACCATCCAAATGAGACATCACTAGCTGCTGTTGCAATCTTTTGTTTAACAATCATCCCTACAACATTAAAAATAACGCATAAGGCCTAATAAAATAATATGTATGTTTCCTATTACATCATTGAAAAAATAGGATAGGTTCATACATGTAAAACTTGTTATGGTATAATGCCGTAAATCCAAATTGATTTATCTTTACAATGGTGTATAACACGCCTACTGTTGTTGTCGGAATCATCCGTATAAATCCTACCCAAGTATGTCAATCGTCATTTTTTCGTCAACCCACACAAAATTGGCAATACACGTCTCGCAGTAAATGATTAATTATAAAAATTGTTTCAAAAAAACTTAGTTTTCGTACGAATGGAACTTATCATATAGTTAGTGAAATTGTATAATATACCGTGAAAAAAATCGAACAAGTGTTGTTTGGTTGTTTGTGGTATGTCTAATAAGTTACAAATTTTCTCATGACGTCAATGTCATGTAGACTCTCTCTTGACTTTACGTATGAAACGAAACAAGATCAGATAACTCCGAGAATCATTTAGACTTTCCCATAGAATTGACCAATATACAAGGAGACGTGACGCGTTTAATCATTGCCAATTCTTCAGCGGTTTGCAAAATTATTACGATCGACATCCTTTGGTAGGATTGCTACGGATGATTCCGACAACAAATGTAGGCATGTTATACACCATTGTAAAGATAAATCAATTTAGATTTACGATAGAACAAGTTTTAGTGGAGTTGACAGCCTATAAAGCGGCATATAACGGAACTTCGTCACCACCTGACATTTTTCTAAAATGCAAGTTAAGTACCTTGTGTTATATTAAGGTATATGGGGAAAAGTTTTCTGAGACAAGTGCCTGTGGATAGGTTGGCCGGGATTTTTTTTTCATTTGACAATTTTTTTTTCACATTGAGCCTATGGGAGAGAAATTCTGTTTTAACATAAGCTCTAGCTTATTGAAAAATGACAAAAATACTTGTAGGTACATGTAGTCTATTTCTTAGCTTAAAATATAGAGTAGGTAGGGAAATAGGAAACGCACATATTTTTTAGTTGACCTAATAAATGAAAAGCACATTGTAACCAAATTCTTTTCCAAACATATATAAGCGCAACTAAGAATGAAACTTTTGTAGTACAGTCCAATCATATTGTAAAACAAGAATGTGTCCATAGTACACGGATGCCCCATTCGCACTACCAATTTCTATGTTCAGTGGACCGTACAGACGGAGGGAGATACGAACGAAAGGACAAACGGACGAACGAACGGACACACAGACCGAAAAACATAATGATCATAGGTGGGGCATAACAAAACTCTATTCCATATGTGACTAAAAAGCGAGATTTGCTGCACTTGGCAATGTTATTTGTGATATTGCTTACATGAACTCTCAGTGATCAAAAATTTGAAATGCCAACTAAGAAATATAGACTTGAAAATATGGTATATACCCATAACATTTTAAAACTATTTTAACTTTTGATTCTTGTTTTGTTTTATAGTTTTATTTTCTATAAACTCATCATAGATACCAGGATTGACATTTTGCACAGCAGACGCGTTAATCGTCTAAAATGAGTCATCAGTAAACAGTCAAATAAAACAGTTTTAAAAAAAGTTTGAAAGGTTTGCTGATTGCTGATAATGACGTTTATTTCATACGTTATAACTGATGTCATTATTTTTGTTTCTTTCCTTAGTGATTATCATAATTACTGATTATAGAATCGGAATAAAATCTAGTACATCAGTTACCTTTTGGTACTGCACTACAGCCTGCATGTGTCTCAAAAGATGCTGCACTAATGCCTGGAAGTGTATTATTGTTCAAGTGACGTGTATCAAGATATGTCTGACGTGTGAAGCAGTGGGTCACGTGCTGCGTCTTTGTTGGCTTCTGTTCATTAAAAAAATGAAGAAGAACTAAAATATTTTTAGGTACAGAAAAAGTATACAAGATTTTTTTCCGACAGATTGGACATGGAAAAGATTAACTTAGTTTCATGTACATTATATAATGATAATTATAATAAAAGATAATAAGAAAAAAATAAGATACATGTAAGTTAACGGCACAAAAACAAAGCATTCTAAAGTTTTATAAACAATAAAAAGGCAACAAAACAATAAATTTGTTAAACGATAATCATTGCGGCATAAATCGTACTTTATTCAAAACGCGCTTACGATATTACTGGCCGTCGTTAAACTCTGATGTTATAGATTGGGTAAAGTCTTGCGTAATGTGCAGCCAACGTAAGCGACCACACACATTAACAAAAGCTAAATTAATGTCTATGTCTGTCCCCAGTCAACCATTTGAAGCCGTTAGTACGGATATTTTAGAACCAATGCGTAAGCTGTAACATGCAATGGAAATAAATATGTACTTGTATTTATTTGTTACTTGATCAAATATGTAGAACTTATACCTGTTAAAGACATTACCGCTATTATCGTAGCAGACACCTTTATAAAGAATGTCATATGCCGTCATGGTATTTGTAAAACTTTGCACTCTGACCATGGAACGAACTATTTATCAAACATTGCTCGCGAAACTTGTCGTCTTTTAGATGTGAAGAAAACACATGCAGACAACTAGTTTTCATCCACAGTGTAGCGATCAGAGCGAGCGCATGATGTTAACTATAGTGAATTTTATTTCCAAGCGTATTGATGGTGACGAAGACAATTGGGATCGATTTCTTCCGTTTATACAATATTCGTACAATAATACACCTTGTCTTGACAGTACTGAATATACATTTTTTCTCACACATGGACCATATCCTAGATCCTTGCTAGATATAAGTTTTGACAATTTTGATTTGCCAGTGACTTGCCGTGATTATATAATTCGTTTATTGGAAAATCTGGACCAATCACGAGAAGTAGCCGTAGAAATTCTCAAGGAACGAAAACAACAAAAAATGGTAACAAAAGCAAACAGAAAGACACATGAACTATAGTTCGCTGTCGGCGATATTGTGTACATTTATCGGTCAGTTGTAACTCCAGGAAAGCATCGAAAATTCATGCGACCGTGGATTGGACCATACTATATTACACAAAAACTTTCAGACATTCATGTTAAAATCCGCCGTAAATCAGATGGAAAACTAGTCAAGAACCGTGTTCATGTCAACCGTTTGTAACATGGGTTTTTATGGCATGATAGGCCACAGGACCTTCAACCTCCCCAAATGTAGATGCCACTGAGCCCGCTATTCTAGCAGATGAATAAATGCCCCCTAATTTGGAAAATGATACTGAAATATCCCAGGGTGTGGATAATGTGTCTCAAAATGGTGACCTTCAGAATGATAGTATTTCTGAAAAATTGTATGAGGCAGAAATTTTTTTAAGTAATAAGAAAGAATTTTTTTTATGGTAAATGGTATTACCGAGTGAACTTTTAAACATACTGCAATATTACAAAGTGAAATAAAAAAAGGCAAACGTACTATGATGTGATGATTTCCATTTCCGTTTTAATGGAAAAAGTAGTCCGAGATTACTCTGACGTCCAACGGCTGTTTTGTCAGACAAGCAAAAACAGCCATTGCACGTCATAGTAATCTCGGACTATGAAAAAAGATAAGTATAAAATACATGTCCTACATTCTTTTATGAAGATATTATACTAAAGACACGTACTATCATTACTGGTGCCCTGTTGCTCGCCTTTCTTTAATGTTTTCAACTTGATTTGCCTAAGGCTTTCTTGATATCCAGTGAATTCACAGTCTGGAAGTTCCTCAGAAAATCTATGTTGAAGATGAAATTCCTTGTAAATAGAAATATATAAGCAAACTAAATTAAACTGAACATTTTATAATCTATATTTTATACAATATATATATAGATACATGTACCATGATTGTGGTGAAATTGGGGTCAAAGCTCTTATTTGGCATTACAATTAGAAAGATTGAGTTTCAAGTTGATTGGACTTCAACTTCATCAAAAACTGCCTTGACCAAAAACTACAAACTGAAGCGGGATAGACGGACGAATGAACGAAAAGACGCACAGACGGAAAAATATAATGCTACTAGGTGGAGCATACAAATACGAGTCTTTAAATTATTCCGATTGTATGACTTTTTAAATAACATACGTATATATAGTAATATTGTGATAATCAGGAAGTCACATATGGTTAGCATTAATAAACACCTCACAATAATTTCTAAATTTCAAACACTAATTTAATTTGCAACAAATCTTATAATATTCATAATATCTCTCTAGTTCACTACATTGTTCAAAAACTTCAATATTCTTATAAAATGAGGACCAAAGTTGGAATTATTTGCGAGGGAGCTTTTTATTTAACCGTCATACATGCGCAGCTGAGCCGTATAAGATTTGCTTATTTCCGCGCATTTTAAATTTGTTTCTATAGTTTAACGTCTTCATATACAAACATACTCATAGATAAAAAATAAGTACCTGGGGTGATACACTATTGTATTTTGAACTAAGTGTATTTACGATGTTGGTAACTAAATGTTGGCTCTCACATTCTAGCTTTTGGATGTGCTGCATAATGTCATGTGATCTGTGTAAACAAACATGCAAGTTATAGTTCTAAATATGTACTAAATTCCTCTTGTAACACTAAATGTGTCGGAGAATTTACAATAAAGAATTTGAACTTTTAAGAGACAAAAAATGGCGTGGTATGTGTGACAAGTCAAAACACAATTTTTAAAACGAGAAATTAGTTTATTTTATTTTTGCACTATGATACCAAATGTTGGAAAAATAATTAAAAGGCGGGTTTCACTATACATTTTTTGCCACTAAAATAATTGACTTCACCAAATCATACATATATATCATTTTAGTTAAATCCTACATACATAAAATTTGCGAAAGCAAATTTACAGATCTAACATTGTTGGGTTGATGTTTAGACGAGTTGTATATATATATATATATATATATATGTATATAATACATGATGTGTGAATGATTCCATACTACTAATCATATGCTTCCGATTTATAGAAAAAAAAATATCCTCTGAAATTAAGGATCAATTTGGAGGTAGATAAGCTTACCTTTCAGTGTTAACGGTTGACAAAACTCGCTTCAGAAAAACAAGTCCACTCAATATCTTTTCGTTGAATCCGAATTTTAGACTATCTAAAATTTGACTTTCCAACTGTAAAGAAATTATTTATAAATTACTCGTATAGTATGTGGGTCATTTTCAAAAATGTCGAATTTTCAGTACACCCATGCTAAAAAATTTATTTCTAATGGAAATTTCAGTTGTAATGGTTTAAATGAAAGCTTGTTGGATTTGTGATTTAGAACATTAATAATAAACACAACTTACATCTATTTTGATCAGATTAGAATTAAATTCAAAACAGTGTGGCTGTGGCCATTGATTGATACATTAAATTCATCCATTGACTGGGACAATTTAGGTGAACGTTTGTATGTAACAACCACTGCTCACTATGTACTTTTTAAAGACACTTATACTATGGGGTCACCAAAGGTTCTCGACACCTTAATAAAGTAATTCGAAAAATTAATCAGAAATAACACGATGTTTTGATTTATATCAATTATATAAATCAAAACATAAAGGTTATTCCTGATTAATTTTTCGAATTATTTTATAATTAAAGGCGTTAAGAAACCTTTGGTGACCCCGCAGTTTAAATGTCTATCGTAGGTACGTCGTGAACAGTGGTCGTTACAGACAAACGTTCACGTAAATTGTACCAGTCAATGGATGAATTTAATGTGTCAATCAATGGCCACAGCCACACTGTTTTGAATTTCATTCTAAACTGCATTTAAGTCCGATTTTGGGGGTATTTGTGTGCGTACGGTGTCAGAAAAACACATTTCAAATGATTTTTTTCCGATTTTCTGATCGCTTTGATATCTGCTAAAGGGACTTTTTAAGAACTTTAATTACTACTTGAACGAAAAATCGAAGCTTCTTTATCATTGTATGTAGCAGATTATCTACAAACTAAATTGAATCAGCGTATGGGAGGATTGTGTCTATCCTGTTACCGCTACTGAAATCAGTCCTTAAATTATTCTCCCTATGAATATTGAATCAGTCAGTGTTGATTTCAAAAGTGCAAAGTAATCTTTACATTT
>NW_027267852.1:0-24391 GCF_963676685.1 Mytilus edulis
TATACATGTTATAGATAACGATTAACTGTTCACAGCAAAAAATTTCAGCGAAGTAAGATCTACAATTAAGTCAATATTGACCAAAATTGAATGTATCCCTTAAGGAGTTATTGGCCTTTAAATATAAAAAAGAAAGATGTGGTATGATTGCCAATGAGACAACTATCCACAAAAGACAAAATGACACAAACATTAACAACTATAGGTCACCGTACGGCCTTCAACAATGAGCAAAAGCCCATACCGCATAGTCAGCTATAAAAGGCCCCGATAAGACACGAGAAAATTAAAAGCCATTTTACACAGTTTGTTCATTTTGTTTGTTAGCTTCAAAATCTTCTTCTCTGAAACTACTGAACAAGTTGCAGGCAAACTTATTCTAAATGATCCTAAGTGTTTAATTTTGTGTTTTGTAAAAAAAAACATGGCCACCATGGCTTAAAAAAAAAAAAGAACATTGGCGGATCCAGGGGGGGGGTTCTGGGGGTTGGAACCCCCCTTTTTTTTGGGCCGATCAATGCATTTGAATGGGGACATATACATGTAACTGGAACCCCCCTTTTATCCTGGGTTTGGAACCCCCCTTTTAAAATGGCTGGATCCACCACTGTATAACATAGGTAAAAATGCAGTTTTTGTCTTAAAATGTATGTTTCAAAAACTGAAGCGTTTAGAGCAAATATATGTTATCAAAATTTAATTGTTCATTAGGTCAAGATTTATCAATCCTGAAATTTGCAGATGAATGGAACAACCAATTGTTGTGTTGCTGCCACTACATGTATATAGTAAATTTTGGAAAAATTGCTGTTTTTGGTTATTTTCTTGAATATTATTATAGATAAAGACTGTAAACAGCAAAAATGTTTAGCAAAGTTAAAAGACCAAAATTGTCAATTGACCACTTAAGGAGTTATTGCCCTTTAAAGACAACTTTGCACAATTTGTTCATCATATAAAATTAAAGATGTGGTGTAATTTCCAATGTGACAACTCTTCACAAAAGATCAAATGACACAGAAATAAACAACTATAGGTCACCATAAAGCCTTCAACAATGAGCAAACCCCATACTGCATAGTCAGCTTTAAAAGGCCCAGAAATGTCAAATGTAAAACAATTCAAACGAGAAAACTAACGGCCTTATTAATTTACAAGTAAATGAAAGAAAAACAAATATGTAACACAACAACAAACAAGAACCACTGAATTGCAGGCTCCTGACATGGGACAGGCACATACATACATGATGTGACAGGGTTAAACATGTTAGCGAGATCCCAACCCTCCCTAACATGGGACAGGCACATACATACATGATGTGACAGGGTTAAACATGTTAGCGAGATCCCAACCCTCCCTAACATAGGACAGTGGTGTAATAGTACAACATTGAATCGAACTATAAAAATCAGTTGAAAAAGGCTTAACTCATCAGATGGATACAAATAGAAATATATCTAACAAAAACAGAGTGAAAGTGGCTGGGCACTTATACATCCCAACAACAAAAAGACCATAAGTACAGATCTGAGAGTACTCACGGTTACTGACAGCTAGTTCAAAGCCATTAACAATTAATAAAAAAAAATCATGCATCTAAGACTAAATTATCAATCATTACACATCCAACATCACATGGATTTAGTGTAAAGACGATGTCACGTCATAAACAGTCGGAGAAAAACATGACCTTGTGCAATGCTAAGATAAGGTATCAACAGATTGTAGATCCATGAATTTGCATATATGTATATTATATATAACAATAATATTTAGTTTTCTATAGTTTACTGATAACAAAATCAATATTAATACCAATTCTTTTAGAATAAGTTTGCTAACTTTAAATAATCTTAATATTCAGCTGAAATTACTGAACAAATTTCAACCTAACTTGAGGTGAATTATAATTAGGGTATCTCCAATAAAGTTTATGTTTTATTTTCTGTTTTCCCGAAAAAAACATGTCCACCAGGGCTAAAAATAGAATATAGGGTAGAATGCAGTTTTTGGCTAAATAATTAATTATTTCAAAAACTAAAGCATTTAGAGCAAATCAGAGAAGGAGTTAAAGTGTAATTCATTAGGTCAAGGTCTACCCGCCCTGAAATTATCATCAGGGTAACTGATTTTTAGGTTATTGCCCCTGAATTGATCATTTAAGGAAAATTTGCAGTTTTCAATTATCTTGAATATTATTATAGATAAAGATATTAAACTGTAAACAGCAAATATGTTAAGCAAAGTAAGATCTGCAAATAAGTCTTCTGAACTAAATGTTCAATTTACCCTTAAGGAGTAATTGCCTTTTTCATTCCATTCTCAATATTATTATTTACAATTTGTTCTCTTAAATATTAAAAAATCTTCTCCTTTGAAATTGCTGAATTAAAATCCGCCAAACTTAGGCTGAATGAGCTTTAGAGTATCTAGTATAAATTTTGTGTTCTATTTCCTAGCATATAAAAAACAGCCCTATGGCTAAAAGGAAACTAAGGGGTAAAATGCATTTTTAATTTGAAAAGCAAAAATAATAATTGATGAAGATTTAAGCAAAAAATTACAGTTGAGAGCCTCTTGTTCATTAATTACAAGTATGTATTATATATTCATTAGAATCTGTCATTTTATTAGTGTTTTATAAGCATCCGCTTTTAATTTGCACATTTCCAATTCAATGGACCATGTTTTATCTTTATAAACGTTCGATGTGACTGTGTCACTGTGGGCCAATTAATTCACGGTGTGCTATGCATAAATTATCAAGACCCAGAATTGCAAAAAAAATATTGCTACATGTCATTTTCAATAGCTTTTTCCCTACTGAGGACTGTCTATAAAGCATGATGAATGTATGTCTTTTTTTTTTATAGATAAAATGCCTTTGTTTAGGAAAAGAGGCAGACCTTATTGCCCATGTTACATATGAAAGAGGTAAAAGGAAATTAAAGAAAGGTGTTCAGGTCATAAAAAAAATCAAACAGGAAACAAAACCTACATCTGGACTCTAGCTTGCTTCCAAATTTTCAGGAAATGACCTTAATTCAGATCCTCCTTGTTCAAGTTCAGTGCTTTGTATAGAATATTGCCATAAAATATTGGATGTGAAATACCTGAAAGTATAAGATGTCTACATGTTGATCTTTAATTACGAATGATGTTCTTGTACGATGATAACATTTTGAAAATGTTTTGACTTGTTTGTGATATCAAGAACTTTGTAATAATTTTCAATAATTCAGAGATTAATTTTTTTTTCATTAAAATCAAATACATTGTTACAATACATACAGGAGCAAATCGAACAAGTTGAGATATACGTATAAACACAATAAGATGTTGACAGATTGTTTCTGAAAAAATTCCAGTAGTACATTGTGTACTAGTACTGCTTTTTTCAAAGATAATATTGTAATGGTTTGGGAAAAAAATCCCTCTTAACTATTGAAAGTTAGATAACTATTCACATACATGAATGAATGTTTATTTTTTAGGTACAGATGCCCTTAAAGTTTTTGATGGAGTAAAGAGCAAGATACTATCCCATCCGGCAGTGATACCTTCATGACACTGTATGATTAATTTGACAAAGAATAACAATAGGACACCAACAGTTCACATATGAGAAGATGTTTTAGGGTAAACCACATACTGTGTAGGATGTTATAATGTCCCCTATGAAATGATGTCCAGAGGACATTATTTCATAGTAAATACATGGACAATATTTACTTATTTAGATGTGTCCTGGACACAATTTTCTATGAAAAAATGTCCTTGGGTATGAAAAAGTGTCTATGAACATGAACATTATTTAATACTATAATTCTGTACAGGTGGACACTTTTTTTCAGGACATTATATCCATCAGACATTTTTATGCCCCACCTACGATAGTAGAGGGGCATTATGTTTTCTGGTCTGTGCGTCCGTTCGTCCGTCCGTCTGTCCGTTCGTCCGTCTGTCCCGCTCCAGGTTAAAGTTTTTGGTCAAGGTAGTTTTTGATGAAGTTGAAGTCCAATCGACTTCAAACTTAGTACACATGTTCCCTTTGATATGATCTTTCTAATTTTAATGCCAAATTAAAGTTTTTACCCCAATTTCACGGTCCACTGAACATGGAAAATAATAGTGCGAGTGGGGCATTCGTGTACTGAGGACACATTCTTGTTTTGATATGATCAAAATATTAAATGATGTCCATTGCCTTGTTATTACTGGACATATTTTAACTTTAATACAGTGTTACCTTGACAGAGAGTTGTCTCATTGACACTCATATCTTCCTTATCTTCCTATTTATACTTTTAATATATATATACATGTGTGATGATTTAAATTGAAATAAAAAAGTGACAGATGCTGTTCAGTATTATTTTCCTTGAAGGACACAATTAAATAACAATAACTACAAAAAATTGTCCTGTAGGCATTTCATAACTGTTGCTGTAAAATGCTGTATACGTACGGGACAACATTCCATGGCAAATGGACAGTGTCTAATACCAAAATTCTATATTTTCTATTGCCTTCTTCTCATAATAAATATAGTATAGTTCTTCACATTTGATTTTATACTTAACACTCTTCTTCCTTTTTGTTCTTATCATTAGCTGGGTATTTCTTAAAACTTTAATTTCTCTCTATTTACTTCCATCCTTAATTTTTTGTTTACATATTTATATTAATCAATTTCTAATCAATCCTTCAGATTTTTATTAATATTCAAGTGTAATAAAACTTTTTAATGGCCTTTGTATTACTTCCCTTGGAGGACACAATTTAATAGTGACTACTATGAGAACTTGTCCTGTAGGTGAACACTTTTTCATAACTTTTGCAGTAAAATTCTGTCCAGTTGAGGGACAATATTTCATGGCAATGGACATTATTTAATACCAAAATTCTATGAAAAATTGTCCACATGGACACTATTATGTCTTACAACTGTACAGAAATTATTTAAATAATTTGAAATAAAGATATTAAGCAAAATTTTTAAAATATTGTTGGGCTTTAAATGACACAGAATTAACCACTATATGTCACCGTAAGCCTTCAACAAAGAACAAAACCAACACCACATAGTCAGCTATAAAAAGCCTCAAAACAAAAAATGTAAAACAATTCAAACGAGAAAAGTAATGGCTTAATTTATGTAAAAAATGATATGTAACACAGTCACAGCAACAAAAATCTACTACAGGCTCCTGACTTGTGACAGGCACATACGATTGTGAAGGGTTAAACTAGTTTGAAGGCACTAACCCTTCCCCTAACCTGGAAAAGTGGTGTAACAATACAACATAACAACAAACTATGAAAATCAGTTGAATTTTTTTTAACTCAGCTCAAGGATACAAATAGAAATACATCTAACAAAAAACAGAAAATTGACATGTATGGGTACTGGTACATCCCAACATAAAAATAGAAAAAAAAACAGCCTAATTAATGTACAAAAAAATGAACGAAAAACAAATATTCACAGTTACTGACAGCTAGTTCAAAGCCAATAACAACTTATAAAAAGAATCCTGCATCTAAGACTGATTTGTCAATCAATACAAATGCACCATCTACTGGATTTAGTAAACAGGTGTCATAAAGTAATTCAGAGAAAAAACATGAACTTGTGCAATGCCAAGATACAGGTATTGACAGATTGTAAGATCCATAAATGTTCATATGTATATAACTATAATATTAAGTTCGATTTTAATTAAATAATAAAAAATCAATATTATACCAATAAAAACAAAATTTAAAGACCTAATTACAGTGTTGATTTGGTAACTGTTTCAAATAAGTTTATTTAAAGGATCAATAATTTTACCTGGATCGTTTCTAAATTTCTGTGCTCGGAAAACAACATATGATCAACATATACATTTGACGTACTCATATTTGTTCTTTTTTTCATATGAGGCAGACTTCATACATGTACAGGAGCTTCTAAAGAGGTTTGAAAAGATGGAGATGTGGTATGATTACCAATGTGACAACTAGTCACAATTGATTTTGGGTAGAAGGGAAAATAAGTAATGCCTTCAACCATGAGTATAAAAGACCAAATCAGAAAAAATAATGGCTAGATTTAGGACCAAATAAATTGAAAACAATTTTAATGGAAACCAACCACTCAATTTCAGGCTCCTGGTTCCAGATTTGGGACAGGCACATATTAAATATTCTAATTTGAGATAACTTGTGAGCACTTAACCAAGAAATATTAACAATATGTAACAAAAAATCTCCCCTTTGGCTTACATTCTTGCATAGATTTTCCCATTGGAAACTGACTGAATTAATTAAAAAAATACACATTTATTACTTTTTATTTTTCTCTTTCTTTATCAACTTTAATTAATTTGCTATCATGTTATTGTTTCTTTGTTATTTTTAGGTGAAAATTTAGACAAGCAAAACATGCATTAAAGACTGGCAGTGTTGCTTGGATTTTCTTCAAATGGTAATATCTATAGTAACGTGTTTAATTCATACAAATGTTTTCATTGGCTATTTGTGTTGGCTGATAGATGTATCAATTCGTGCCATTTTTAGCTCATCTGACCCAAAGGGTCAAGGGAGTATTTCTCATCACTTGAAGTCCGTCGTAATTGTCTGTTAACTTTTACAAAAATCTTATCTGAAACTACTGAGCCAAATATAACCAAGCTTGTCCACAACCATCAGTAGGGTATCTAGTCCCAGGACCTGACATGCCAACCATCATAATTGCCATGCATGGTTGTAAATAGTACAGAAGGGCAAATTCAAGTTTTTTTTATTGTCTTAAAAATGCTATAGATAGAGAAATTATGGAAATTGCAGAAGTATTTAGGAGATATTGAACATAAAAATAGATTTTAACCATTTGTTTTTGTTTTTTTTATTGCATTTTCCCCTTAAGGTGGTACCTAACACTACAGGGAGATAACTCTGTAAGGTCAGCTAAATGTTTTAATTACGTTGTGTTGTAAAGGGAATAATTAAGATTCTCAATGATTAAAATTGGTGTTTGTCAAACTGCTATATAACCAGTGTAATTTTCCTAACAAAACGGTTGGTTCAAAATTTTTGAAATTTTTATGTTTTTGTTGAAGGGTCAAAGTAAATACATTGTCAAAATTTTATGAAAATTGAACGAGCCAAATTAATTTTAGTGAAAGTGTTGGGTACCACCTTAAGGTGGCTTAAGAAAAAAATCAGCAAAAATTGAAACATTTGCTTTTTCATTTCAAATTTTATTTATTACACTTAGTGTTACTTTATGATATGGTTAAAAAATCAACCAAAAAAACAATTCGTTTTGGCCCCAGAAGACTTTTTAAAATGTTTATATCATTGAAAATGCTCCAAATTATCATCCTTTGGTGAAAAAAATGCCATTTTTTGCATAAAAATTGAAATAACTTTTTTATCTCATCCACCGGTGACCTATATTTTTTTATTATTGTTTTCAAATGAACTGTACTTAAACTAAACTATTGAAAAATTTAAGCAATTTCAGTAATTTAGTTCTTTTTTTATTTTGATTTTACTTTTTTTTCTCCTATTAGTTCAACAGAAAAAAAGTACTTAAATTAACAGAAATACGTTCTTCTTTCAAATGACGATTGTGAGCTCAAATGAACGGTGACCCCATATTTTTGTTTAATTTTTCTTTTAAGAATAGGATAAAGTTTATTTATGGGAAAGAAAAGCGAAATCCTATATTTAAAAAAAAATGATTTAGACCCACTAGCCCCCTTATTATAACAAAAGCTATAATAGAAGAGAAGCTTACCATAGAAAAATTTTTAAAAGACCAACAGACAACCAATTGTGTAAAACATGTTACACTAAAGACCGACCCTATTACAAACTGGAGGTGATCTAGAAGGGTAGGCAGGTCCTGCTTCACATATGACACCTGTATAGATGTAGAGAAAATTTAAATATAAAAAATGGTCTAGTTTCTGGTGTCAAAATTTATGAAACCTGAAACTATTAAATGTTTCTCTATGTTTGGGACAGAATTAGGTATGTGTTTATGTGAATCACTAACTTATGCAAGACAGGCCCTACACCTGACAACCTCACATTTTTTTAGTTTCTTTGTTGATTTCATAGGTATAGGGAAACCATGAATTTAAATATCAATCAAAGTAAAAAATATCGTGTGGTCTGGTGTGTTTTTGTTGCATCGCATATAATATGTGTTATCCCTTTTAAAAGAAAGTTTTCTTACGTTGACAATATTCTTGTTCACAAAATAAAACAAAATATTTTTTCGTATTATACTAAATTAACTACAGCAATCAAAAAATTGTTAAATTTTACAGATTTTTTAGATTACTACTGGTACGAGACAACACTATTTTTAACATTTGACCTTTGTTTTTAATTTTGTTAAAGCATAAAATTTTAATTATCACATATATTTTGAAATTGTAATATAATCTAGAATGTAATGATATCTCATACATATTAAAGTTTTTATTTTAATATATGAAAGTATAATGCATAATACAACCACCCACATAAAAAAAAATTAATTACCTTCCCTGGGGAACATAGTATTTTCTGGAACTGTCCTTAATGTTTTCTTGGGGAATAAAGTTTTTTCTGGAGCAGCCCTTAATGTTTTAATATAAAAAAATATCTATTTCAAGTTGATAAACACAAAAAAATCCTGTGATATAGTCTATATTACTCCAATCCAGGTTTTACCCTTGTTCTATGTGTATGTTACATACAAACGTATAAAAAAGAAAAGATGTGGTGTTAAGTTTGCCAATGAGACAATTCTCCACCAGAGACCTAATGATGTAGATGTTAATGATAAACCACACATTGAAATGCCTACCTGCTCTTTCTGGATATGACATGAAATTTCATTATTGAAACGAAAACAAATGTAGAGTTTAGTATGACATCCATCATCACTGAACTAGTACATATTTTTGTTTAGGGACCAGCTATTAAAAGCAGGCTTCAGGGCGCGGGATTTTCTTGTTGTATTGAAGACCCATTGGTGGCCTTTGGCTGCTTTCTGCTCTTTGGTCGGGTTGTTGTCTCTTCACAAAAAATCCCCATTTTCATTCTGATTTTTACATTTTACCATCTGTAGCTAACATTATTTTTATATACTCTTCATAGATAAGTTTTTGCAAATTTAACTATCTATTGCAGATGGATTCTATAGTCAGAGGAGAGATGTGATCTTTATTAAGGTCAAGTTACAGTAAATGGGCTATGTCACAGATTTCAGTCAAATTTTGCATATATACAACTCTGGCTCTATGAACTTGTGAAAACCTAACAAGTAATGCATTTATCTTATTTATCATTTGAAATATTACTGATTGAAATCTTTCAAAATGAGTGAACATTTGTATAGAAAGCCCTTAAAATCGGCAAAAACCTTCCAAAATCTGGCTTAAAATTCATCAAATCTCTGATTCTTCTCCATAGTTTTTTTTTTAAAACTATATGTTGTTGGTACATAAATTTCCGTTTTGATGTTGCAAAATAAATATAAGGTCACGGACTTCGTTTGTACAATCAAAATCTGCAACATATAAAAAAGAAGATGTGGTTATAATGATTGCCAATGAAACAACTCTCCGCAAGAGACCAAAATGACACAGAAATTAACAACTACAGGTCAGTGTATGGCCTTCAACAATGAGCAAAGCACATACCACATAATCAGCTATAAAAGGCCCCAAAATGACAATGTAAAACAATTCAAACGAGAAAACTAACGGCCTAATTTATGTACAAAAAATGAACAAAAAACAAATATGTAACACATAAACAAATGAAATCCACTGAATTACAGGTTCCTGACTTGGGACAGGCACATATATAGAGAATGTGGAGGGGTGAAACATGTTAGAGGGATCCAATCCCTCCCCTAATCTGGGACAGTGGTGCTATAGCCCATTTACTGTTCCTTGACCTTAAAATAGATTGATAATTCAAATTGAAAAACTCAATTTTAGCACTAACAGGTTGTTTTGCATTTTATTTATTAAAAATGTTATAATAGCCATGAAACAATAATTTTATTTTCAGGTCATTTAAGAAGAAAATTGATAGAGGAAAGATACAGATATGCAGGAATTTAATATTTGAAATGCACTTAATATTTCTTTTGTATATGACCACCAAATTTTGACTGTCATTATTATGTCTGCCATATAAACAAATATATCTTGTAAAATTTATTCATTAGAGGAAGCTTAAATAACAAATATCTAACCACATTAGGGGGTGCATATACACATAACTAAAAAAAGGCTATTTTAGTCCAGTCAATCTAGCATAAATTTGACCCTAACCTGAAAGTAATTGCAACAGAAGATTTTTAAGGTTTAATCTTTAGCATTATACCCCAAATATGCACAGAACAAAGTCTCATAAAATCTTACTGGAGGAAGACTAAAAAAATCACCATATAAAATTCCTATGGAGATTTGCATTGTAAAGGGATATAACTCTTGCAAAAATGGCAGAAATATCAATAAAAATTGACACAAAATAATAATAATAACTTTGCCGCTTATATTCATCAGAATGTATTGATTCTTGGGTTTTTTTTAGCAGTCTTTAGAGTATAAAAAACAATTCTAAAGGTGTTTTCATATCTTTTATCAAGCTATAATCTAGATTTCGTAATTCATTAGTTGACCATTTATTAAATTTTTCAACATGTCAAGGAAAAGAATCTCAAATTTAATGAAAATAATTAAGCATGTATTCTTTTTTTAGTGGTTTAAAGTTTCTTTAGACAAGTAAGATGCTGAAAAATATAATATACAGATATAGATAATTTCAAATTTTTACATTATTTTTTTCAAAATGGTCACAAAGCTTCTAATTTGCAATTTCTTCAATGAAAAATGCACACAAAAAATAAAACTACCCACAACACTTTGGTTTTGTACATTTCATGAGCAGAAGATTATATGATTTAGTTAAAAAACCAACTTATAACCCATCAAAGTTTCATACTTTACATAAATTTAAAGAAAATCAACCAAAAACTGACCAAAAAAGACATTTTTGTGGAGTTATCTCCCCCTTTGCTGATTTTGAGTTTTCCTCAAGTTAGATTTTATGGGACTTTTTTCTGTGTATATTAAGGGCATAATGCTATAGATTAGAACTAAAACATTTTCTGTTGCAATTAGTTTGGGGCTAAATCTTAGTTTGACTGGACTAATTGTAAATAAGTTTGAAAATAACGCAAACAATTTTTGAAACCTTTTTTAAACATGGTATTACTTTTGTATATGTGACAAATGCAGTTAACAGCAATTTTGTTGCCAATTTACCAACTGTGTAGACGCTTTTACCACTGTTCCTGCACTGCTACCTAAGTCATCAGAAAATAAAACAACACCACAGAACAAATCAATTACACTACAAATCGTGATTGTAGGTAAAACATCAAGAAGCTGTTGCATCTGTAATACAACGAAGAGCCCGTTTGTTAAAATGCCAGACAAGGCCATATTACATGAGTTTGTAACACAAGGTGTTCAATGGCCAACTAATGTATTTAAGTAAGATGTTGTCCAGCTAAAATATATCTTATCTTGTCTTATAGCCGATAAAACCTTAAAGAGCAGGACAAATACAGATATACATATATTCAGAATGAGAAAAACAGCATCCCATTTGAATTTGTTTGATATTATTTGGCTTCTTGACAAGTCATGTGGTATGGTACCATATGGGCATAAAGGGTGTTGACAATTAAACAAAATCAATATAAAAAAAATCAATAGTCTTGGCCTTGTTTTTTGTAGGAATACCTGTTCAAGGTATGAAAATAGATGATGTGACCTATTTTCAAGTACTATGATTAGCATCTATCGGGTTATTTAAAACATGATTTACCTATCTTATCCAATGAAAAGAACTCTAGGGAAAATGGCCCTAGCTCTTTAGCCAAATTATGAAAAAAATAATGTTTTCACAAAATCCACCTACATTGATGATGTCACAAATACATTAAATGTTGAAAAAAAATTGAAATATATTAGTAAAACATTTTAATTGTATGTCTTCATAACAATATCACACGTATAAAATGATTTCTTTTTTTTAAGGTTGTATGTTCTTTGTGAGGGTTATTCCATTAAAATGTATCCGGGAGGGAAGTTTAGTTATTGAACTTGGGTCATGGGTCGTTATTCAGTATGCGTCTATTAGCATTATGAAGAATTATCTAAAAAATTGTTCTTGGTTGTAGGGATATTTTGAAAGTCCCTACCTACCCTCCCACATACAATTAAATGGAATAGCCCTCACAAACTTTTTTTGCTTATTAGCATAGATGCAATAAGAACATTAACTGATTTATTAATTGTAATGTTTGTGGCTCATGTTGACTGAAATGACATTGAATGAAATAAAGTTTGTACCAAAAAATGTTATAACTACTTTGAACTCAGAATTATATGCAAGTTATTAGGCTCTTAGTTAGGCAGTCAAAAGGGGACTATAGGTTTGCACACCGTTTGTCTGTCTATCATATTAAGTTGGTGTATCAAATGATTACAAGTCAGTCTGAAAGCTACATGAACTTGACCACATTTTTTTCTTGAACGCTGTAAGCAGTAAGACAACAGTATTTGATGTATGGATGTATGGAATGATTATTCGATTGCAGGCTGTACATTATGGTTTACCTGTCATTGACCTCTTTTTTATGGTTTTATTGGTCAATGATTAATTTTCATACTTGCCGGTAATTCAGTTTCTCAGATGTTTTATCAACTATCAGATCTGATGTGTGGAACTATGGTTTGTGTTATATGACCTTGATCCAACAGTGGTCATGGATTTAAGCAACTATTGGTAATCTGACCTTCAACAATAAACAATCGTTACAATAAGAAAACTCGAACAGAGATCATGGATTTAAGAAATTATGGGTAATCTGACCTTCAACAATGAACAATTGTTACATAAGACAACTCTCCAACAGTAATCATGGATTTAAGCTATTGTGGGTAATTTGATCTTCAACAATAAACAATCGTTACAATAAGTAAACTCCAACAGAGATCATGGATTTAAGAAATTATGGGTAATCTGACCTTCAACAATGAACAATCGTTACAATAAGACAACTCTCCTTTGGTGTATGACCGTTGTATAGGGTATATACCCATTGAATAACTCTCACATTTGTATATGCACGTTATTTAGGGTATATATACTAGTGTTGCATTGGCATATGAACGTTAAAAGGATTTGCACCCATCAAATAACTACGTCTAGCTCGTTGGTGTAAGAACTATGTATAGGTATATACCCATTGAATAATCATTGGTATATGAACTTTGTATAAGTTTTAGACTCATCGAATAACTTTGTCTCAATTGTGTATCAACGTTGTATAAAAGTTATTAAAAATACCAGGATTATAATGGCTCGTTGGTGTATGAACGTTATATAGGTATATACCCATTGAGTAACCCTGTCTCATTGGTATATGAACGTTAAGTAGGGTTAATACCCATCGAATAACTTTGTCTCAACGGGTTGTCAAAGTTGTATTGTGTTTATACCCATCGAATAACTGTCTCATTGGTGTATCATCGTTAAATGGCATATACCTTTGTCTAATTGGCGTATGATCGTTACATAGGGTATATACCCATCGAATATCTGGCTGTGTCTCATTAGTGTATGCACGTTGCATAGGGTCTATACCCATCGAATAACTTGGTGTATGCACGTTGTATAGGGTTTATACCCATCGAATAACTTTGTATCATTGGTATATGAACGTTGTATAAATTTTAGACTCATCAAATAATTTTGTCTCAATTGGGTATCAACGTTGAATAGGGTCTAAACCCATCGAATAACTTTGTCTCATAGGTGTATGATCATTAAATGTTTGTTTAATTTGTGTATGCACGTTGTATAAGGTATATATCCATCAAATAATTCTGTTTCATTGGTGTGTGACTATTGTGTAGGCTATATACCCATCGAATAACGTTGTCTCATTGGTGTATATAGGGTCTACACCCATCGAACAACTCTGTCTCATAAGTGTATGAACGTTATATAGGGTCCATACCCATCGAAAAACTCTGTCTTATTAGTGCATGCACGTTATATAGGGTTCATACCCATCGAACAACTCTGTTTCATTAGTGTATGAACGTAAAATAGGGTCCAAACCCATCAAAAACTCTGTCTCAATGACGTATGAACCGGTTATATAGGGTTCATACCCATCGAAAAACTCTATCTCATTAGTGTATAAACGTTATATAGGGTTCATACCAATCGAATAACTCTGTCTCGTTAGTGTATGAACGTTATATAGGGTTCATACCCATCGAATAACTTTGTCTCATTAGTGTATGAACGTTATATAAGGTTCATACCCATCGAATAACTCTGTCTCATTAGTGTATGAACTTTATATAGGGTTCATACCCATCGAATAACTTTGTCTCATCAGTGTATGAAAATTATATAGGGTCCATACCCATCGAACAACTCTGTCTCATTAGTGTATGAACGTTATATAGGGTCTACACCCATCGAACAACTCTGTCTCATTAGTGTATGCATGTTATATAGGGTCCACACTCATCGAAAAACTCCGTCTAATTAGTGTATGAACGTTATATAGGGTCCATACCCATCGAAAAACTCTGTCTCATTAGTGTATGAACGTTATATAGGGTCCATACCCATCGAAAAACTCTGTCTCATTAGTGTATGAACGTTATATAAGGTTCATACCCATCGAATAACTCTGTCTCATTAGTGTATGAACGTTATATAAGGTTCATACCCATCGAATAACTCTGTCTCATTAGTGTATGAACGTTATATAGGGTTCATACCCATCGAATAACTTTGTCTCATCAGTGTATGAACGTTATATAGGGTCTACACCCATCGAAAAACTCTGTCTCATTAGTGTATGAACGTTATATAGGGTTCATACCCATCGAATAACTCTGTATCATTAGTGTATGAACGTTATATAGGGTCTACACCAATCGAACAACTCTGTCTCATAACTGTATGAACGTTATATAGGGTTCATACCCATCGAAAAACTCTGTCTCATTAGTGTATGAACGTTATATAGGGTCCATACCCATCGAAAAACTCTGTCTCATTAGTGTATGAACGTTATATAGGGTTCATACCCATCGAACAACTCTGCCTCATTAGTGTATGAACATTATATAGGGTTCATACCCATCGAAAAACTCTGTCTCATTAGTGTATGAACGTTATATAGGGTTCATACCCATCGAATAACTCTGTCTCATTAGTGTATGAACTTTATATAGGGTTCATACCCATCGAACAACTCTGCCTCATTAGTGTATGCATGTTATATAGGGTCCACACTCATCGAAAAACTCTGTCTCATTAGTGTATGAACGTTATATAGGGTTCATACCCATCGAAAAACTCTGTCTCATTAGTGTATGAACGTTATATAGGGTTCATACCCATCGAATAACTTTGTCTCATCAGTGTATGAACGTTATATAGGGTCTACACCCATCGAATAACTTTGTCTCATCAGTGTATGAACGTTATATAGGGTCCATACCCATCGAATAACTCTGTCTCATTAGTGTATGAATGTTATATAGGGTTCATATCCATCGATTAACTCTGTCTCGTTGTATAGGGTCTATATCCATCGAATAACTCTGTTGCATTCGTGTATAAACGTTGTTATAGTGTTTATGCATTTTGTATAACTTTGTCTCATTGGTATCTTATCGTTGTAGGGTCTATATCCATCTAATTACTCTGTCTCATAGGTGTATGAACGTTATATAGAGCATTCATCTTCTAGTTAAAGCTAGATTGATTGATTGATGTTTGTTTTACGTCCAGTGACAAATATTTCATTCATGTTCAGGACGAATCATATTATCGATGATTACAATAGTTAGGTTATTCTACCGCTAGTCTCTGTCCGTTCAATAAACTATTTAAATCCAGTGGCAAATATTTCATTCATGCATATAAATTGTGTTTAAGAACCATTATGTTTACACCTATGAACCGCAGACAAAATTTACAGGCTGTATATATAAGAACCAGACAATACTTACAGACTGTACGTTAGAACAGACTATACTTACATACTGTACGTAAAAACAACAGGCTATACTTAAAGACTATATCTAAGAACCACAGACAATACTTACAGACTGTATCTAAGAACCACGGACAATGCTTACAGACATCTAAGAACCAGATAATACTTCGACTGTATATAAGAGCCACAGACAATACTTACAAACTATCTAAGAACAACAGACTATACTTTAAGACCCACAGCCTATACTTACAGACTGTATCTCAGAACAACACACAATACTTTACAGACTACATCTAAGAACCACAGACAATACTTATAGACTATATAAGAACCACAGACAATACTTACAGACTGTATCTAAGAACCACAGATAATACTAACAGACTATATCTAATAACCACAGACAATACTTACAGACTATATCTAAGAACCACAGACAATACTTACAGACTGTATCTAAGAACCACAGACAATACTTAGAGACTAAATCTAAGAACCAGACAATACTTACAGACTACATCTAAGAACCACAGACAATACTTACAGACTATATCTAAGAACCACAGACAATACTTAGACTGTATCTAAGAACCACAGATAATACTTACATACTACATCTAAGAACCACAGACAATACTTACAGACTGTATCTTAGAACCACAGACAATACTTATAGCCTCTGTATCTAAGAACCACAGACAATATATACAGACTATATCTAAGAACCACAGACAATACTTACAGACTGTATCTAAGAACCACAGACAATACTTACAGACTGTATCTTAGAACCACAGACAATACTTATAGCCTCTGTATCTAAGAACCACAGACAATATATACAGACTATATCTAAGAACCACAGACAATACTTACAGACTGCATCTAAGAACCACAGACAATACTTACAGACTACATCTAAGAACCACAGACAATACTTAGACTGTATCTAAGAACCACAGACAATACTTACATACTACATCTAAGAACCACAGACAATACTTACAGACTGTATCTTAGAACCACAGACAATACTTATAGCCTCTGTATCTAAGAACCACAGACAATATATACAGACTATATATAAGAACCACAGACAATACTTACAGACTGTATCTTAGAACCACAGACAATACTTATAGCCTCTGTATCTAAGAACCACAGACAATATATACAGACTATATCTAAGAACCACAGACAATACTTACAGACTGTATCTAAGAACCACAGACAATACTTACAGACTGTATCTTAGAACCACAGACAATACTTATAGCCTCTGTATCTAAGAACCACAGACAATATATACAGACTATATCTAAGAACCACAGACAATACTTACAGACTGCATCTAAGAACCACAGACAATACTTACAGACTACATCTAAGAACCACAGACAATACTTAGACTGTATCTAAGAACCACAGACAATACTTACATACTACATCTAAGAACCACAGACAATACTTACAGACTGTATCTTAGAACCACAGACAATACTTATAGCCTCTGTATCTAAGAACCACAGACAATATATACAGACTATATATAAGAACCACAGACAATACTTACAGACTGTATCTTAGAACCACAGACAATACTTATAGCCTCTGTATCTAAGAACCACAGACAATATATACAGACTATATCTAAGAACCACAGACAATACTTACAGACTGTATCTAAGAACCACAGACAATACTTACAGACTGTATCTTAGAACCACAGACAATACTTATAGCCTCTGTATCTAAGAACCACAGACAATATATACAGACTATATCTAAGAACCACAGACAATACTTACAGACTGCATCTAAGAACCACAGACAATACTTACAGACTACATCTAAGAACCACAGACAATACTTACAGACTATATCTAAGAACCACAGACTACATATAAGAACCACAGACAATACTTACAGACTGTGTCTAAGAACCACAGACAATACTTACAGACTGTATCTAAGAACCACAGACAATACTTACAGACTACATCTAAGAACCACAGACAATACTTACAGACTGTATCTAAGAACCACAGACAATATTTCCAGACTACATATAAGAACCACAGACAATACTTACAGACTACATCTAAGAACCACAGACAATACTTACAGACTGTATCTAAGAATCACAGACAATACTTACAGACTATATCTAAGAACCACAGACAATACTTACAGACTACATCTAAGAACCACAGACAATACTTACAGACTGTATCTAAGAATCACAGACAATACTTACAGACTATATCTAAGAACCACAGACAATACTTACAGACTACATCTAAGAACCACAGACAATACTTACAGACTGTATCTAAGAACCACGGACAATACTTTCAGACAACATCTAAGAACCAGATAATACTTACAGACTATATCTAAGAACCACAGACAATACTTACAGACTGTATCTAAGAACCACAGACAATACTTAGAGACTAAATCTAAGAACCAGACAATACTTACAGACTACATCTAAGAACCACAGACAATACTTACAGACTATATCCAAGAACCAGACAATACTTACAGACTACATCTAAGAACCACAGACAATACTTACAGACTATATCTAAGAACCACAGACTACATATAAGAACCACAGACAATACTTACAGACTGCATCTAGGAACCATATACAATACTTATAGACTGTTTCTTGGAACCTCATTTGCCTTATATATTTTACCATCTATAGTTACCTCATTGTCTCATAAACATGCCTTATATATTTCATTATATATATTTTACTAATGGTCTCATGTACATTTGCCTTACATCTAAATTAGACTAACTCCTTTTATTATCTGCTTGTATAGATAACGTAAAAGTACATATTAGGCAGAAAAATCATATTTGACTTCTAAAAACACACAAGAGTGAACACACTGAAATGTCCCACCTGCTTTATTTTTCGATTTAGGAGTTTGACTGTTCCTTTGGTATCTTTCGTCCCTCTTTTACTGACCATTGATTTTATGAGTTTTATAGATTAAGGTTTCACTACAAGTATCACAGACAATTCACATTTCAGATAAATTCTGTCGGGCACTCATGAATCATGGAAATCAGATCAAGGTTAGATAAAACCTGCCAGACTGATATATACCCCTTTCAATCATTACATATACAACATATAGTTGACCTACTACTTCCAGTATTTTAGAAATGGATCTAATCACATAACTTTTAACATAAAATGAGGTGAAGGTCAGAAGAACCCCGTCTAACTGAAATGTATACATTGCCAGGAACCAATATACCAAATATAGTTATCCTATTACTCATAGTATATAATAAATTTAAATGACAAACATTTATTTTATTCTTTAAGCAGATGCTGAACCATTAAAATGAGGTTGAGGACATGGACATTTGACAGAAAAAAAAATCGTAGCATCCAGGTCGTCCTACCTTTGAAATATAAACTTTACATTTCAGAAAAAAATATCCTGTAACATGATAAACGTATGGTCATTTATCATAATTTAAAACCATAACATATTGCATGGACTGTATCTAATAACCACAGAAACAGCATACACACCGTATGTTTGAATATTGGAAAAAACATTTAGACTAGATCTTGGAACCAGACATAACATACTGAATATATCTAAGAATCACAGACAATACATACATGTATACGTGTAGACCATTTCTTAGAAACCCATATAATTCACACAGAAAGTATCCTGATCTAGTTTTACTTGGTTAATATAGTAAAGTTATCATTTAATAAAAAATCCTTTCACATATGCTAAGATACAATACCAAGTCCAATTCAGGCGTTATATTACACTCAATTCTTTGTGTAAACAGGAAATGTGACTTTGATTATGACAGTACAATCCTGTTGAAGCAATTGTCTCTCTTGTTTGCTTTCTTTTCCTCCTTTATTTTCTTTAAGATGCAAGTTATATTTAAAAGCCATATCTATTATTGGAACAGCTTTCCTTTTTGGAGAAGACGTTACTAAGTTGAAAAACTTGTGTCTAATCCATTTGTAATTTTTGAACAATAAAATATGTTTAAACTAGCTTTCCTTTTAATATACATATTGGATAAAATCAAATCAATCAAAACAAATTTAACTAATTTTGTTCTTTTTATTATCATAAAACTTTTAATTTTTCCAAATTTGCATACAGTTAATATATTTTTCATGCATAGCATTATGGTACAAAATAGACAAAAATGTAACCAATTAAAACATATATAACAAGAGGTCACAATGTGGTTTCAAGAGATTTTTTTTAATAGAAAGACTAATTCAATTGACATTTTTATAAACATTCTATTCTATTATAGACCAATCAAATTTACTTGTGACTTTTGGACTTTCTGTCTTGTAACTCTTAGTCCTTTGACTTATTACTGTTTTTTCAACACATAATGTCAACAATCAACGAGCATAACATGTGAACAGTCAATTCCAGTTTAAATATTCATTATATTTAAAGTTAAATTATTTGTTATAATGAAGTTTAAGCATATCATAATCATTATGTTTGCTTTCTGTATTCACAACATTTTAGGGCATACGATACAGTTTTGATCCCGTATATACAGTTTGATGAAAATTTCCATACAGGCTATTTTTCGCCTAATTAAATCAAATATGTAATAAAAAATATACCTTCATGTGCTATTTTTTTTAGTTAAATGAGGTCGAAATATTGTATATTTGTCCAAAATTCGGATTTGTGATCGTATTTTCTTTTTCAAGAGAAATCCATAACTTTTTTGTTTTAAAAGATAAACACAAATTGTTTTTTGTTAAATAATTTGTGATTTCTGTATTTTATAAGAATCCTAAAAATTGTGCATTTTTTATTCAGAAATAACTCATATTTATCAAATGGTCATGAATTGAGAAAAAAAGTAATTTTTTTTGCTGTATATTTATCAACATTAAAAAAATTGCACTATTTACAGTTTTATAAAATTTGGTTCACATAATCTCCCTGCAAAATGAAACAGTATGTTGTTTTAAAAAATAGGGGTCCATGCACTGGTTTTCAAATTAAATCAGTTTGAGTGATTAAAATCAGTCGAAAAAATGCATCTTTTCCCGATATGTCACAGTTTGACGTCGTGAAAATAACATTTAACGTTAGCAATGTCATTACCTCCCCTGTAACTGTATCGTATGCCCTTAACAATTATATTGTGAATATTATAATACAGATGATAAAGCATCCTCTATGCAACGAAGAAAGTCCCCAATGAAAACTGAGATTTAGAGCTTACCTGAATTATACCAGAAGAATCACTGGTGTAATACTTTCCAAAGTATTTTTGAATGGAGTTTTTATACATATTTTTTTCTTTTGAAATTCGTATTTAATCTTTATTTAGAGAGCCATTCATTGTTGACAGACCTTATGGAATATTTTTTTTTACAAAACCAAATATAAGGGGGGGAGAATAATACTACACATATCAAAGAAGCAAACAGTTCATAACTACAAGGTATTCAAGTATGACACCTTAATATAATGAAATATTATGAAATACAAAACCCAAAGAAAGTAACCTTACTAAAAACTTCAAATAGTTGTCAATGCTACTCCAGTAGATAAAGGTAAAAAAAACACTTCTAAAATGTATCTAAAAAGGAGTAATTACAAAACAGATATATAAAAAAAACCAATCCCTGAATTTTACATTACTCTATCATAGTGGTAAAAATATAAAACAAAAACTCAAAACTAAGTGCAATAAAACAAGTCTTCTCTGTTCTTTAAAATTGTTCTTGCCCTTCACTCTTTGACACTTGTATGGCAAGCACTAAGAAGTCTTGATAAACCTAAAATAAAATTACCTTCATGTAAAATTCACAAAATCTGGTTTAATTATTGAAATAAACATTATGAAAGAAAAAAAAAAGTTTAAACTATTTTTATTACATTTCCAAAAGATGACTAGCTTTCCCAATGATATATTAAACTCAAGTTGGTATGGTGTCTTTTCCTAATCTTCTGGTTTGGACATGTCGCAAAAACAAACTTTTTTTGGCTTAAAAATATTCTACCAAGTATAATTCATTCTGGACTGGAAAATCTCTAGCTTGCAAGGTAGATCCAACTTTCAAAACATTAAGTGTAATCAAGCGTATTTAAATTTAATTAGAAAAAAAAACACTTTTATAATCAAGGGCAGATAATTACATTGATTTGATAGGACAATTTGTGTTTTGTTCTAATGGACAGACAGACTGACAGGGTGAGTCCTATATTCACCCCAAAAACTCAATAAGTTGGATAAGGATACGATTATATCATGGCAACTGTTTGGAGCAGCATGTCCAGTCTGCCTTACTTCACTAGAGTACTAAGCAGATTTTCCATTGGCCAATAAAACATAAAATCTCCATGAAAAAATGTTAAAAAGATGAATTGAAACTATGCCTTAGTTAAATGGATTTTAATGAAGTTGTAATATGTATATGTCTCATATTTAAAGGTGTTTTTTTTCAGATCAAATAATCCTAAATTTCTTTCAACATCAACATACAGTAGTACCTGATCGCTTTAATCTTCACTGTTGTTAGGGTAGATGTTCTTTTGGTTGAAATACTACTCACAACTTCAATACACTCTGAAACAATATACACATAGATATATCTTTATATCATTGGATACAGAACAGAGAAAAAGAGTTTTAATTTGCAATATATACACTCTCTTTAACTTGATTGACATACTCAGATAAATGAAAAAAACAGTAAAATTCTTTTTTTCAAAACTAAAGTTTGCTTTAACAAGTTAAAAGTACATAAAGAGTGAATGATTAACTGCAATAACAAAAACTTTTTACAAACATCAATCACCATGTTTGAATTTTTTTAAAAATTTATAGATAAATTATAATCAAAATTAAGACTTTCAAAGAGGCAGTATATGCAGAAATAGCATTTTTCTTGAAAGAAAACAAACTATCAACATAATTTTTATGTTCAAATGTAAATAATGCATCAAACTTAATTTAAAATAAAAGTCTGTTGTCAGATTGAAAATGGTGACATTTTGTATTAGAAAATATTGTTATTTATCAGGGCTTCCAAAAAATCTTTGAGCAGCAGGAAAATTTGAGTCTTATAACCATATATACGGATTTTAAGACTTAGTAACATAAGACAACCATGGTAATTAGTTGGCCATCATAAAACCAATGATTGACAATTTAAAGAAAAAACGATATTAAAACTTTACTTTGAAATAAATTCAATGTTCTAAACGTAAAGTGTTAAACTGACAGTTCATCATTTGAAGTGAGCAACATCAGTGTACTCAGATATCTGCCTTAGACTCTTTATTTGTGTAAAATATAATACCGATATCAAAAACTTTACTTTCGTTTTGAAAAACACATTTGGAAATACCGGATGTAGACTTGACAATGATAAAACATGGACCAGATATGTATAGATTATCGGGTTTTCTGCACATTGATATCGTAAAATATCAGCCGCGAGCCACAATGTGAACCTTTTTGGTGAGTGAGCGTAGCGAACGAGCTAAAAAGTTTCACATTTTGTCGAGCGGCTGATAATTTATGATATCTTTACGTAGAAAACCTGATTATCTGTTTATCATTCTATTAATGGTCTTTTTTTCCTCTCACCCAAGACAATTTTACACTTGACGAAAGGAAGCTTGATAACGTCTCCTCTCGCATTGTGACGTCGCTGATAACTTCTCCTCTCACATTGTGACGTCGCTGATAATGCCTGGTCTCGTTTTGAAGTCTTGATACGAGAATTACTGAGTGACAGAGCAGGGTGATATAGGCGTAGGTTAGGACGATAAGGATACGTAAAATCCATGTGCATTTATAAGGCAGGATTGTTTTTTGGTGAGCATGAATAGATTATTAAATTTCCCACCTGCGCACATGCTCACTAAATCAAACAACATGGTTTTGATGACCTTTTAAAAATCTTCCTCAAATCATATTTATAAAAACATTTGTTAACACCTTTCTAATAACTTTCATTTTTTGAAAAAGAAATTAGATATAAACCGCTGAATGTAGGAACTTCCAAATTTTTTGGTGAATTATTTTAAAATGACTGTCTCTTAAGAAAGCTAAAAAGTAGATGACCGTATCATACTTATCCCAGACGAACAATGTCTGGACAAATTTCATTTGTCAGGAATATATGACCGTTTTGAAAGTCATGTTATTTATTGTATCCAATTAAATTTTTTTTTAACTTATTATTATACACTACCAAATGCTCTATGTATGTGTATC
>NW_027267853.1:0-24352 GCF_963676685.1 Mytilus edulis
TGCAAATCAAAAATTCTTCTAGTAAATGTAACCAACTATCTTTGTACATGTAAGACATAAAATCTAGACCAACAGCTAAGAACTTTAAAGTGTCAACAAAAATAATCTAAAAATGTTGTTTTGAGGCATTTTGTAAGTAGAAAAAGAGGTTATATGACATTGAAGATTAAAAGTTGTACAGTGCCCTTTGATCAATTTTAAAAGTATTTTTCAAACACAGGGCATTGAAAATGTACCGTTTCAACATAAAGAAATTAAAAAACTCATATTATTGAAATGTGGATTCTTTCTTGATTGCAAAAATATATATTCACTCCTAATAAAAATTCAAATGACTAAAATAGACATAATGATTGATGGGGAATAAACTAATAATTTACAACTGTTTCAAACCAATTCCTGATCATGCTGATAAAAAAAAAAGTGAACCAATCTAAATTGTTGATTAATCACAAATGATGATTGCAAATGTATCAAGTATATTATAGGCCTTACTTGAATACCTTTTATATATTCATATTTATATTCATATTTCTTTTTTTTTTAAAGATCTTTTAATCCATTAATTATTTATCTTTCAAATATAATTTACAGAATCACTATATATGTAATGTAGATCAAAAGTTATAGGCAATAAATAATCTATCATCCTTATATATCAAACATCTAATATATATATACATTTTTGTATTCAATTATGTGGTCAAATATTTGTATATTGCAGGGTCTGTATATTGCAGGATCTGTATAATTATGTAAGACTGAGGTTGATAAGTAATGTGGTCAATTTGATTGACAGTTTAGGAGGTGGGGCAATGTAATTAAAGGTCTACCTTGTCTCTGATTGTTTAGTGATAATGACAGTTGTCAATCATACTAGTATTGTATCAATACCCAATAACCTATCCAAATGTTTATAAAAAAAACCTGTACATCAATACACCTTAATGACATACATTCTTGAATGAACTGCTCCAATATACATATTTTTTCAGTTTATATACATGTGTATTATGTGCACATGGATGAGAACAATAGGGAACTATATTTCAGCGTGAATGCATTTGGTAACAGTAGCTAACCTGTCGTGCTGTTAGGGAGGCCAGTGCCTAAGTAAAGATTTAGAACAAGTTCTAATCTTTCCAAAAACAGAGTGAATGTGGATGGATAATTGTATGTCTTACATGTCGTACATGTATACAACAAAAAGACATTAGGTACAGATCTAAGAGTACTCTCAGTTAATGACAGCTATTTCGACCAATAAAAAAAAGAAGATGTGGTACATTTGTATGATTGCCAATGAGACAACTCTCCACAAGAGAAATAATTATTCTTCTCAGCAACTTGTGACCTGATTGGCGTAATAAAGTTTATTGTATCTAAGGTCTATATATGTCTATGAAAAGAGGATTGTAATCCACAGACATGAATGTCTTGATATTTATAATTGTAGTGTTGGTTAGAAATTAAATAGTCCCAACTAGTTGGAAATGCATCAGATCAATAATTACTCTAGGGGTATTATTAATGTTTGAAATTGATATGGATCATGAAAGTCTCATTTATTCGATTAAAACCCCTACATAACACAACTTTTTATCTTATTTTGGAATGTAAACAGGATAAAACATGCATAGCGATTATTTATGACAATGACAGTTTTACAAAAACAACATCTCATTTAATGTGCAGACGAAGACAATCATCTTCCATAAACAGAGAACATAGATGCTCCGAACTGAACAGAGCCTGGAACTAGATGCATATTTACTTCTGTTTTTTTTTCTGTAGTGTGAGCTTTTAGATTTTATATTCGATACTTTTCATGGTTTTTCATATGCTCATGTAAACTTCCGGTTTCCGGAAAGCCTTGGGACAGTGCATAGCTTTGCACACAAACAATTTTTGGAACCATGAGGCTCACTAAAGAACTGTTTTATTATAAAATTAACAAAGTTAAATGGTTAAAGACTGTCTGGAAGACTAGAGGAAAATACAAAAATCCTCCCCTGCAAGTGCCAGAAGCTATAGAAAAATTAGGTAGCATAAAAAAAAAAAAAAAAAAAAATATTCATAGATATAAAATTATTTAGTCCAACCACATATGTAAAACACAGACTTCTTTGCCGTTGCCTGTGCTGTTAAAGCAAAGAAAACACAAATCCTTAGTCAAAACAATGCAATGAGACCTGTTTAAGAATTTCAAAGTCGGACATAGCAATTGCCAAAGTATGAGACGTAAAAACAGCTTTGTCACCCTGGATAGTCCAAATAATTATGACTTCTAAAAAGCCGATTATGCTTATTGCTTTGCAGTGATTTAAGGCGTCAAAGAAAAAAAGTATAAAAGCCTTCAAGACGTCAAAATTATTTGGACTTCTCCTAGTCGCATGCTATAAATGTGAGCCCTGAATTAGTGGATGTTTATTTTAGGCATTGAAACTCGTTAATATTATCCCCTATTGCTTTGGGTGGATGGTGTTTATAAAATGTTAGTAAAAATTAACAAATGCAGCGTGTCCAATGAAATGAATAGAGAGTATATAAGAAATTTGCTTAAAGTATAATAAAAACATATATAGTTTCTACAGGGGCGTAGCAGCCCGTACGGCAGGTACGGCACTTGCCGTACAATAATGTTCGTTGGTACGGCATGCCGTACCTAAAATTTATATAAAAAATATAAAAAATAAAGTTTTATCAACGAAAATAAAGAAAATAAAGATTTTACAGAAAAAAAATCATGATAGAAAGGTCCCTGTAGAAGGCATAGCAATATACGGTATACATTCATAAGCAAAGTTCGAAAACTCGTATACGTAGTATATACGATAACGAATAATTGCCCTGTATTAATCAAAGTAAGGATTTTTTTTACTTACAAAAGATTTTAATTGACCATGCATATGGTCATGAACAGTCATAGTACTATCAATAGCATGTTACTGCCTTCTACAATTGTTCTGGTTTAAACACAAATGGCATGGAAGAATCAAAGTTAGAACTCTCAAATGGAGAAACAAACGTTATGCGGCAAGCATGGAATTTTGTGCGACTGGCATACAAGATTAAAGTTTAGCAAGCTATAAAACCAGTTTTAGTCAGCATTTTCTACTTAAGAAAATACCTGTACCAAGTCAGGAATATGAAAGTTTTTATCATTCGTTTGATGTGTTTGAGCTCTTGGACTTTACCATTTGATAACGGTATTTTCGTTTTGATTGTTCCTGGCGGGGTTCGGTATTTTTGCTATTTTATTTTTTGCAACAAAAATATTGTCAGTTACTTTGTTTTTGCATGCACCATAAAGTTTAAGTAATAATGACTAAAATATAACGAGTTGTCCCAATTTTATTGCGTGCCGATTTATCCGCTACAAAGACAAATGAACCATCTGCACATTGTTAAAATGCACATTCTGCTTCTAGACACCAAGACGATCGGAATATAATCCAACTTCAACAACTAACATACAGTAACACATTTTTACTGTTTTATCAATAGTCATGTTTTGGTAATATCTATTTGACGTGGCTCGGTACTTATACATCCCGCCATTGTGAATGTGTGATATCATTTGTGCTATGGTAAATTTTTGTGATCGCGTTTTTCATATTTGCTAATGTGCGTGTATATATGGCTTTTTGTTTTCCTTCAAGTTTTTAAGAAGTGTTTGCAAAGAATGTTGCATTTTGAACAAAACATACGAAAAAAACTGAATGCGATTTTCACTTGTAATTTAACACATTTTTTATTGGAAAATAATGATTTTTTTCTTCATTTAACAGTTAAAGTGTGAATTTTATACATAATAAACTAAATGTTCAAAAGTTCCGTGCGACACTTGGTTGTATATTATTTCTCATAATTTTTGAGTTTTACACTCTACAAATCAGCAATCTACTGTGTGATATCGAAAAAAAAACTAAAAGTATTTAGCGTTCCGTGACGCTGAAATCAAAAAGCAAGTGTTACGAATATTCGCTGTGGATTCGCTGTGGATATAAATCTAGCATTCACATATTAGATGTGCCAACCTTTGCATGATCCTTAGAAATAAAGTACATAATGATAGACCAGTCCTAGTCACAGTGATTTTTTTAAATTTTAGTCACTGAAGCCCCAAGTCTGATCTTCTACGGTTACAAACACGTAAAATGCTATTCCATTATATTCCCTGAACTCTCTGCATCTAACTGTTATGTATTTTTTTCCCGGTTTATACCAACCTTTCCCCCCTGAAATACCTGTTTTTTTTCTTTCTTTAAAACATATATAAAAAAAACAAAATGAAAAACATGTACATATATACATGTCATATGCATATAATTACAGAAATACACTAAGGGATTCGAATCAGTATTTCCCTTCATATATTAATCAGTCTCCCTGTAAAAAAAGGCAAATAACTGCAAATAAAAAGTTGATTTTTTGTCTGATCTTTCCTATATGATATGTACCGGGTTGGTGTGTGTCCAGGACTTTGTCAGGACTGTCTCACCCAATTACGATCCTAACCATGAAATACTATATTTCCAAATGGCTTTGAATCTACTAAAAATTGTTGAACTTGTTTAAACACAAGTAGATTTTCCTCTTGACTGAGGTATTTTGCCAAATAGGAGTGTTTTATATTGAATGGGAACAGAAAAGTTTCTATTGTACGTTTTCGGACAAGGGAGTACACTCGAGAAGACAATGCTTACTGCTTTCAATTCTACCACAAGCACAGTTTTTAATTTCTTCAAGATTTCTCTTAATACAAGTTCGTTAGATTACTACAATCCATCCGAAGTCTGGCATGAAGTATTTGTCCTTTCCTTTCTCCATATAAATAAGAATTTGGTATTTTACTTACATTTTGATTAAGGTAACGTTTAAGTGTAAACTTAGATGGGACCAAATCTGATATCGTCCAGAAAAGCATTTCAGGATCGAATGACTGACGTAAGAAAAGATTTCTGATACAATGCTGTTCTACACTTTATATGTTGTGTGTCATAGTTATGAATATTAAACAGTTGTGAGGGATAATATCGCTTAATTATAAATAATCAGGGGTCTTATTGTGAAACATTTCATGTTTTTTACGTCTTTCTGATAGTAACTCCCATCCTGTTTCATTGTATAATTTGTTTATGGGTGATAGCTTAGTACCAGCCAGTACTAGCATAGCCGCTTCAAGTTGCATATTTTCTAGTTGATCACTTTTGATAAGAGCCAAAGTGGTCGACTGGTCTAGCGCGCCGATCATAGTGCAATGCAATTTGGTACCACGATATCTCAGTTCGAATTCTGGTGAGGGAAAAACAAAAATTTGCGTTAACAGCTCTTACATTGTTGGGCTGATGTTTAGAATATTTAAATACGTTCTGAACGAGTGACAGCTCTACAACAGATTTATCCATCGGATCGCTAGCAGTGATGGTGATACAATTTATACAAACTAATCTGTAATCACGATGCCTTTATAAATGACTTGTAAATTCGGATGTCCCTCTCTGGAAATGTTCTTACTTTGTTTGTTCTAAGTTGTTGGCATTGTTACGTTTCTACTATATTATCGCTTTAGCAGTTCTAACATTGTCGTCATAAACTTATTGATCGTTATTGCGATGAAACCATATTCACAATGAAAATAGATTTTTTCGCAGTGTCATAGATTCGTCGTTTGTCTTACCCTTACTTGATATTGTATGAGAAATTCTGAAAGTTATCCATCATGTTTATTTATTGGTCTTTGTAAAAGAAATTTGAAAATCTGCTCATTGGTCTGTTCATAGTTCCCTTTACTTCTGAATACTTTTACCGAAGATTTGATAGTTTAATAATTTCCTACAACCGGTATGCATATTCGGAATGGCGCTTTTTTTCTGTCAAAAATTTTCAAATATTGTAGGAGCATGCCAAGGCCTGGCAAGGTGTCCAACACAAAGTTAAAGTGCGTGTATTTATTTTAGCTAAGATGTTCAAACGGCCTTCAACTTTTTTGATAAAGTTTAATTGCTGCCTTTCGACACGATTCATGTTTCAAATTCTGTTTTCCAGGGGCGTAGCTACCCGGAGGCACGACAGCACGTGCATCCACGTCGTTTTCACAAAAAAAAAAAAAAAAAAAAAAAAAAAGCAGAAGAGAGAGAGATGAGTTGGTCAATCGGAATCGGAGACTGTTGGTGTCTTTTCCGTCTATCCCGGATATAAGTTTTACAACCTTGTTACAAGTGTTGATGAAGCTGTTCATTCAGAAAAAGTTCGTAGCTCCGAAGTTGCATGCACATTGATTCGGCATGCAAAAAAAGAAATGGCAAAATAAAAATTTATAAATTGAATTTTAAAGGAAACACCTATGTTGTCACTTTTTTTAATTGATGAAATAAATAACTTCATTAAATAACGACATTTGGTTTCAAAATAATTTTTTTTGGAGATTATGACAAAATCGGAAGGTTACTTGTATCTTTTACAAGATTTTTACTTTTGAATTTGTAATACTCAGTCTAAGATATGTAGTTTTGGAGCACATTTTACAGTGTACAGTTCATCAGTTTGGAATGAGATGTACCAATCGGCATTAGAATTATCAGATCACTTCGATATCGTTGAAAATATGCCGAGGCGATGTGGTTGACAGACTACTGGAGCCAATCACCCTGCAACCACGCCAAAACAGTATTGGAAAGTCTCATTATTTTTTGTGTTCATAGACCATATGATAACGCAACTGGAGAGTGGAGTCGCGTCAAGTTATCAGAAAATCGCTTCTTTGTGCTGTATCTGCTTCATCATGTTGTAGGAAATATCACAAACGAACAAATCTCAATACTGTCTAAAACATACAGAGGCGTAGCATCCTAATTTATATTGGTACGGCAGAAAATCATGATGGCGAAGCGACGCATCCCGCCTCATAGAGGCGGTTATGCGGCAAGGGGTTCGAAAATTTTAATAAATAGTGCAAAATCCTGCATTCTGACGACCTCCAGACACTTAAATTTGATTCTCTAAAACCCTAGTTTTATGGGTAACAATTTTAAATATGACTCTTTTTTTTTTAAATCAAAATCATAAAAATTTATGATAAAAAGAGAAACTTGAATCCTGCATTCTGACAATCTCCTGACACTTAAATTTCGTTCCTAAAAAAACTAGTTTTATGGGCAATTATTTTACTCTTTTGTGTTTAATTCAATTTCAAACTATAGAAAACAGAATTTGAAACATGAATCGTGTCGAAAAGGCAGCAATTAAACTTTATCGAAAAAGTTGAAGGCCGTTGAACATCTTAACTAAAATAAATACACGCACTTTAACTTTGTGTTGGACACCTTGCCAGGCCTTGTCGTGCTCCTACAATACTTGAATTTTTTTGACAGAAAAAAAAAATGAGCATCATTCCGTATATGCATACCGGTTTTAGGAAATTATTAAACTAATTTTATACTATCAAATCTTCGCTAAACGTATCCAGGAAGTAAAGGGAACTATGATCAGACCAATGAACAGATTTTCAAAATTCCCGGTTTACAAAGACCAATAAATAAACATGATGGATAAACTTCAGAATTTCTCATATAATATCAAGTAAGGGTAAGACAAACGACGAATCTATAACACTGCGAAAAAAATCTATTTTCATTGTCAAACTAGAAAATATGCAATTTGAAGCGGCATTGATAGTTACTGGTGGTACTAAGTTATCGTCCATAAACAAATTATACAACGAAACAGGATGGAGTTACTATCAGAAAGACGTAAAAAACATGAAATGTTTCACAATAAGACCCCTGATTATTTAAGCGATATTATCCCTTAACAACTGTGTAATATTCATAACTATGACACAAGACGAACGAATGACACACAACTTAGAAAGTGTAGAACAGCATTGTATCAGAAATCTTTTCTTATGTCAGTCATTCGATCCTGAAATGATTTTCCGGACGATATCAGATTTGGTCCATTTAAGTTTACACTTCAGACTCGGACTTCTCTTGAACTGAATTTTAATGTGCATATTGTTATGCGTTTACTTTTCTACATTGGCTAGAGGTATAAGGGGAGGGTTGATATCTCACAAACATGTTTAACCCCGCAGAATGTTTGCGCTTGCCCAAGTCAGGAGCCTCTGGCCTTTGTTAGTCTTGTATTATTTTAATTTTAGTTTCTTGTGTACAATTGGAAATTAGTATGGCGTTCATTATCACTGAACTAGTATATATTTGTTTAGGGGCCAGCTGAAGGACGACTCCGTGTACGGGAATTTCTCGCTACATTGAAGACCTGTTGGTGACCTTCTGCTGTTGCTTTTTTCTATGTTTGGGTTGTTGTCTCTTTGACACATTCCTCATTTCCATTCTCAATTTTAATAAGAGGAAAATCTACTTGTGTTTAAACAAGTTCAACAATTTTTAGTAGATTCAAAGCCATTTGGAATATATAGTATAAATTTTCATGGTTAGGATCGTAGTTGGGTGAGACAGTCTTGACAAAGTCCTGGACACACACCACCCCGGTACATATCATATAGGAAAGATCAGAAGAAGAAAAAAATTATATGCAGTTATTTGCCTTTTTTTTACAGGGAGACCGATTAATATATTAAGGGAAATACTGATTCGAATCCCTTAGTATTAATGTATTTCTGTAATTATATGCATATGACATATATATATGTACATGGTTTTTTTTTTTTTATATAATATGTTTTGAGTAAAGGTATTTTTAAAGAAAAAAAAACCCAGGTATTTCAGGGGGAAAGGTTGGTAACCGGGAAAAAATACATAACAGTTAGATGCTGAGAGTTCAGGGAATATAATGGAATAGCATTTTCTAATAGCATTAAACGTATTTGTAAACCGTCGAAGATCAGACTTGGGCTTCAGTGACTAAAATAAAAAAAAATCACTGCGACTAGGACTGGTCTATCATTATGTACTTTATTTCTTAGGATCATGCAAAGGTTGGCACGTCTACTATGTGACTGCTAGATTTATATCCACGTGGCGGGATGTATAAGTACCGAGCCACGCCAAATAGATATTACCAACACATGACTATTAATAAAACAGTAAAAGTGTGTTACTGTATGATGTTGTTGAAGTTGGATTATATTCCGATCGTCTTGGTGCCTACAAGCAGAATGTGCATTTTAACAATGTGCAGATCGTTTATTTGTCTCTGTAGCGGCCATATGGGATAGATCGGCACGCAATAAAATTGGGACAACTCGTTTATATTTTAGTCATTATTACTTAAACTTTATGGTGCATGCATACAGAGTAACTGACAATATTTTTATTCTTGTTTTCAATATAATATTTTTAATGCAAAAAATAAAATAGCAAAAAAACTGAACCCCGCCCAGGAACATTCAAAACGAAAATACTGTTATCAAATGGTAAGGTCAAGAGCTCAAACACATCAAACGAATGAATAACAACTTTCATATTCCTGACTTGGTACAGGTATTTTCTAAAGGAGAAAGTTCTGGACAAAAACTGGTTTTTATAGCTTGCTAAACTTTAATCTTGTATGCCAGTCGCACAAAATTCCATGCTTGCTGCACAACGTTTGTTTCTCCATTGAGAGTTCTAACTTTGATTCTTCCATGCCATTTGTGTTAAACCAGAACAATTGTAGAAGGCAGTAACATGCTATTGATAGTACTATGACTGTTCATGACCATATGCATGATCAATTAAAATCTGTTGTAAGTAAACAATTCCGTACTTTGATTAATACAGGGCAATTACTCGTTATCGCATATATACTACTTATACAAGTTTTCGAACTTTGCTTATGAATGTATACCGTATGTTTGGTATGACTTCTACATGGACTTTTCTATCATTATTTTTTTTTCTGTAATATCTTTTTTTTCTTTATTACTGTTGAAACCCTTGTGTTTTTTTATATTATATATATAAATTTTAGGTACGGCATGCCGTACCAACGAACATTATTGGTACGGCGAGTGCCGTACCTGCCGTACCGGCTGCTACGCCCCTGACATATGAAACTGACCTAGCATCTCGCGACTGCTACCATGCCATGATGGCCCTGAGATCTATCAGGTCACGGTACTACGTATGTAATTGAAAACAAAATAATGTACGATCAACAATGAACAATGAAAGTTACATAGCATTACTGCATATTCATCGGGATTTCAGTGTGAATGTTGACAAAGTAATAGAGAAGTTTGTTTCTGCCCAGACCCGAATAGCAGATTTTGGACAATTTTGAGTAAATTTTGTATCACAAATATGTGTTGTTTATGTATTACTATATTCAGAAGATTTATTAATAGTTTTACGTTCATAAATTTTTATCTACATATAGCTCCTCTTTTAACCGTCCTATGACTGAAACCCCCAAAAAAAAAAAAATCTGCATAATAGGGTCCCAAAAATTTTTCGACTCGCTCCGCTCGGTGGTAGTTGCGTCCACATCGTTTCTTTCTAGCTACGCCCCTGTTTTCTATATTTTGAAATTGATTTTAACACAAGAGAGTAAAATAATTGCACATAAAACAAGTTTTTTAGGAACTAAATTTAAGCGACAGGAAATTGTCAAAATGCAGGATTCAAGTTGCACTTTTTATCATAAATTTTTATATTTTGATTTTAAAAAAAAAGAGTCATATTTTAAATTGTTGCCCATAAAACTAGGGTTTTGGAGAACCAAATTTAAGTGTCTGGAGGTTGTCAGAATGCAGGATTTTGCACTAATTATTAAAATTTTCTCGGGGGCCTTAAGCGGCCCCCGAACCCCTTGCCACATAACCGCCTCTGCGAGGCGGGATGGCATGATTTTCTGCCGTACCAATATAAATTAGGATGCTACGCCTCTGTTCTAAGGAGAGTAGCGGATTCACCCAAGGATTGCCAATTGGTTTTAAGGATTATCTAATTACTACAAGAAATTATTCATGCATCTTGTTTATTATTAGGCTTGCCTGTTTAATGGCTGAAATTTTCTCACTCCCAACTAAAATATAAAAATAAGTAGATGCAATATGACTGCCAATGATACATGTATAACTATATGCACCCGAGTTCAAATGATGAAGACACAAAAATGAAATCAGCATTTAGCACAAGATTCCAATCCTTTTTACTTTAAATCAAAGCCTTTACCTTTTCCTGTTTGCTTGGTTTTACACTATTCACTTTTGGGGCCCTTTGTGAACCTAGGCCATGTAGGCTAGAGCTGTGTTGAAGGTCATACTTTGACTTTTACAAATTGTGACTTGGATAGAAAGTTGTCTCATCATGCTCATTGGCACTCATACTTAATTTTCATATCTATATGTGTATAAACTGGTAACAATTTAAAGAATGTACCTTCCTTGATATGAATTTTAACACATTCATGATTAAGTACACTGTATTTGCAATTTTAATGATTTGTATTTACTTTAATATACAACAGATCTAGATGAATACAGATGTTGTTCTATATTTTCAGCAATATGAATATGACATGGTACATTTTTAACACTGATAGACTGATATTTGCTAAATATTACCTGTCATACCTGTGGCAAAATAACATTTTAATGAAAAAGCACGTTGGCGTCGTCGTCTGCGTCGTCGTCGTCGTCCGAATACTTTTAGTTTTCGCACTCTAACTTTAGTAAAAGTGAATGGAAATCTATGAAATTTAACACAAGGTTTATGACCACAAAAGAACGGTTGGGATTGATTTTGGAGTTTTGGTTTCAACAGTTTAGGAATTAGGGGCCAAAAAAGGGCCCAAATAAGCATTATTCTTGGTTTTCGCACAATAACTTTAGTTTAAGTAAATAGAAATCAATGAAATTTAAACACAATGTTAATGACTACAAAAGGAAGGTTGGTATTGATTTTGGGAGTTTAGGTCCCAACAGTTTAGGAATTAGGGTCCAAAAAGGGACCCAAATAAGCATTTTTCTTGGTTTTCGCACCATAACGTTAGTATAAGTAAATAGAGATCTATGATATTTAAACACAAGGTTTATGACCATAAAAGGAAGGTTGGTATTGATTTTGGGAGTTTTGGTCCCAACAGAATAAGGGACCCAAAGGGTCCAAATTAAACTTTGTTTGATTTCATCAAAATTGAATAATTGGGGTTCTTTGATATGCCGAATCTAACTGTGTATGTAGATTGTTAACTTTTGGTCCCGTTTTCAAATTGGTCTACATTAAGGTCCAAAGGGTCCAAAATTAAACTTAGTTTGATTTTGACAAAAAATGAATCAGTTAGGTTCTTTGATATGCTGAATCTAAAAATGTACTTAGATTCTTGATTATTGGCCCAGTTTTCAAGTTGGTCCAAATCGGGGTCCAAAATTAAACTTTGTTTGATTTCATCAAAAATTGAATAAATGGGGTTCTTTGATATACCAAATCTAACTGTGTATGTAGATTCTTCATTTTTGGTCCTGTTTTCAAATTGGTCTACACTAAAGTCCAAAGGGTCCAAAATAAAACTTAGTCTGATTTTAACAAAAATTGAAATCTTGGGGTTCTTTGATATGCTGAATCCAAAAATGTACTTAGATTTTTATTATGGGCCCAGTTTTCAAGTTGGTCCAAATCAGGATCTAAAATTATTATATTAAGTATTGTGCAATAGCAAGTCTTTTCAATTGCACAGTATTGCGCAATGGCAAGAAATATCTAATTGCACAATATTGTGAAATAGCAAAATTTTTTTTAATTAGAGTTATCTTTCTTTGTCCAGAATAGTAAGCAAGAAATATCTAATTGCAAAATATTGTGCAATAGCAAGATTTTTTTTTAATTGGAGTTATCTTTCTTTGTCCAGAATCAACTTAAATCTTTGTTTTATACAATATTCAATGTATATTCACTTTTTACAACCAACTGATAAATTAAAATAATCTTTACCATTCAGTGATAACAAGCAGTTTTTTTACATCTTAATATTTTATGATGTATTTAAATGAGTAGTTATTGTTCTAACTCCATTAGAAATTTTAATTGAGATTAGTTTTGGAATAAGGGAGAGAGGGATGTAATTAAAAAAATTGGGTTCAATTTTTCTCATTTGAAATTTCATAAATAAAAAAGAAATTTCTTCAAACATTTTTTTGAGAGGATTAATATTCAACAGCATAGTGAATTGCTCTAAGAGAAAACAAAAATTTTAAGTTCATTAGAACACATTCATTCTGTGTCAGAAACCTATGCTGTGTCAACTATTTAATCACAATCCAAATTTAGAGCTGAATCCAGCTTGAATGTTGTGTCCATACTTGCCCCAACCGTTTAGGGTTCAACCTCTGCGGTCGTATAAAGCTACGCCCTGCGGAGCATCTGGTTAACACTAATAGGCTGTTATTATATCTTTGGTAAGGGTTTATGTCTCTTGGACATATTCCCCTATATTTCCATTCTCAATTTTATTCCCTGTTATTTTGCTTTATTTCTTGTGGTGAAAAAAACATTTTAAAGAAGATTCACATATTGACAGACTGTAATTGCAAAAGGTGTTATATATATGCATTCATTTCAGACTTCTGTCTTACTTCAAACATGCTACATGTATATGTTACATGTACTTGCATTCATGTCTCTTTTAAACAATTTGATACCACTTTCATTCCCTTCTTTGTTATGTCCTCACTCTATAATTGCCTAAATTGCAACTGTAAAAGTGGTGCTCATATTGCAGTCTTGGGCATGTTTCAATCCTTCCATCCATTCGCCCTACAAATATTTTTGTTAGTTCTCGAGAATTACTTTGAAGTATGACTTAATATTTGTCTAAATTGACATTGATAAGTTGTACAATGTAAAATATATCGTCGCTGTTATGCAAAAACCTCGTATCTCAACATTTTGCGGAAATCTGTTTATCGATTATTTAGAATTAAATATGTATGTTCCACTATATGCGAAAATATCTGACCTTCTAACCAATCATCAACCCGAATTCTGACATGTGACGAAAAAGTGTAGTCGGATTGGTGAGGACATTTTGTTGTGCAAAAATATCGTATCTCAAAAGAAAAAAAATTTTGCACGGCAGCTGACATTATTACAGGTACAGTTTTATCAATTTTAGGTTCTCAAAGCTAATATATTAGCTTAAAAATAATGAAAATACAATATAGGTGCAGAAATTTTTGCTCGTCTTGGTAATTGATTGGTTAGAAGATCAGATATTTTCGCATACAGCGGAACATACATATTAAATTCTAAATAATCGAAAAAAGATTTCAGATTTTACTGCCTGGTGTAAAATTATCAAAACCTTAGATACGAGGTTTTTGCATAACAGCGACGATATGTGTTTTTAAAATCTATATGACACAACATGACTTACTCATGCTACTGTTTTCCTATATACATTTAAGTTTTTCAAATTGTTGGAAGAAAGCATATATTTTTGTCACAATTTTCTCAGGAACTCCATATAATATAAAGACTTTTATATTCAAATAAAAATGTAACAGTCTTGAGTTTTAACATGTAAATACTATTCATATCTGTAATACACATTGAAATTCAATGTATAAAAGAACAGGATATGAACATGACAATATAATACATGCTACTTTTTGAATTAAGAGTGTAACATTACTAAAGGTCAAAATTTCTTCTATTTTATAGGTGTCAACATTGTTGATCCATTAGAGGAATTCAGGACTGATATAAAAAAAGAATGGAAGCCACCAGCTAATGATCCACGGTTCTATGAGGAACCTAGCCCTACAGAGAATCCGCTGTATAAAGAAAATCCAGTTACATGTTATAGCTATAACATCAAATTTTTGCAAAATATTGACCAAGTTTGTGTTCTGACCAAGACACAGAATTTTGATGGGTTACCTCAAAATGTTTCCGACTTGGTAAACAAGATAGAAATACCCAACAAGGAAAAACTTTTGAAGCGTTATATAATTCATTCACAGGACTGGGTAAGCAAAAAGGTTAAACTCCCTAGAAGAATTGACAAAGAAAATCTGAAATTCAAATTTCCAAGAGAATATGGTATCCCTCCAAGTCAATCAATAGGCATATTCCTGACAGATCTCTTGAGGATGTGTCAAAGTACAGCAGCACAGTTCCCCAACGCTGTTAAGGGGAGACGACTCATTCATTCACCATTTATCAATACACATTACATGTTTAACGATAAAAATATTTTGATACGAGGATCACCAAGCTACATGTTGGGATCAAATCAAGATTTACAGCCATTTGCTAATCAAGAAATAATCGACAAATCTATTGATATGCCTTTGCCAGATTTATATCCTGTAGAGCCAACAATTGATTTGATAAAAGAGCATTTCTATAATGATTCTACCTGCAATGGTTTTAAATTACCATATGCCTTTAATAGACCACATACATTGTTCATGCAGAACAGTGATCACTGGAACAATGTTGACAGACAGTGTAGATCTCTCATGTTCTGCTTTGCATATGCCACGGCTAGGGCCAGAGAAAGATTCGGAGAAGATGTTGTGAAGTTGCCAGAACCTGTTAGCGTTCAGTGTGTCAACATGGATCAAACGACTCTGAACTTTACATGCTTTCAGTTAAACACTTTAGACATAAATACAGAAGGAGGAGTCAAGAACTTTGTTTGGTTTGATACAGGTAACCAGATATTTAAGAAAATCCTGCCACAGCCATGGAAAGAAGACGAATATTTTCATAAAAAACGTTATGGAGAGTTTGAATCTACACCATTGGACAAGATGTTAGCACTAGTTTTAAATGGTTTACCAGAAACTGCAAATTTATAATATATTTTTGAATAGCATTAAAGAAGTATTTGTTTGAATTAATTGAAACTTGACTTGTACAATGTATATAAATATATATATGTCGGACATAAAGTCACAACTTTAAAAACAATTACCTACACTGTGAATTAAAATTTAGACTCTACAGAGTACCAACAATTAAATGAAAGTAAAGTAAGAACTTCTCTCATATACAAAAGATACTTATTGTGACTTTTTATCTTATCAACATGATTAATTTTGTGATTTTCTGTCCCATGACTTTTTGTGTTAGCTAAAAGTTTATATATTTTTGGATTAATACAATACTCACAAGATGATTAAATTAATAATCGTACATTACAGCAATGAATTTTTCAGTGTTTGCAACTTGTAAATATTCACCCTGAAATACTGCAGTACATCTTGAAAATCAATCTGTTATTCATGTTATTAGTCAAAATCACCAGCAACATGAGAATTTAGTGTTATTACCCTTGCATTGACAGTCCTTCCATCCGTTCCATTTTGTTTCCGCACTCTAATTTAAGTTTGCCTTATGCAAATTTTATGAAACTTAAACAATGCTAAGAATCAATAATTGCAGATAGGGTTCAAAATCAAATTTGGGCACCGAGTCATTTACAGTTCTAGAGTTATGCCCCTTTTAACAATTTAAAGCATGAGCAGGGGCATTCAGGTCATCTGACAGACATATTAATTTTTATCAACTATAGTTCTACTGACACAACAAAATTCAAGGAGGCAATGTCCAAAGATGACAGAAAGCCTGTTAATTTTTTACTTCATTTGGGACCATAAAGTTTAACTAATGAAACACATGAGTGATTGATTGATTTGTTCATGTTGTTTACAGCCACTTTTATCTATCATTATTGGCTATAGCTATAATGGCAGCCATTTGAGGAAGCCAGACATAACCACAAACATTGGTGAAAGAAAACTGCCAATTTTAGATAATTAAGATTGGAGCTGAATTCACTTACCACATATACATGGTTCATATTCACAAAGTCAGGCTAGTGATGCAGTAGATTAACAAAGGCCTTTCAGCCATAATTCTAAATTATATTACCTTTGTTATTTGCAGAGAACCCCCACTGGTAAATGGAGAAAAAAATATTGTCACTTTAATTTGTCTTCTTATGATCGGTAGTTAAACCCTTGATAAACTGGAGGGCTCATTTGTCTGTATGGGGTTTCTGTGATATAAAAAGAAGATGTGGTATGATTGCCAATGAGACAACTATCCACAAAAGACCAAAATGACACAGACATTAACAACTATAGGTCACTGTACGGCCTTCAACAATGAGCAAAGCCCATACCCCAAAATCAGCTATAATAGGCCCCGATAAGACAATGTAAAACAATTCAAACGAGAAAACTAACGGCCTTATTTATGTAAAAAAATGAAAGAAAAACAAATATGTAACACATAAACAAACGACAACCACTGAATTACAGGCTCCTGACTTGGGACAGGCACATACATAAATAATGTGGCAGGGTTATCTGTGATGTACAAATATACAGATATTTCTAGTCGGAAATTGGGACTTTAAATCTGATGCCTTCAGAACAGTGAATGCCACATTCTGCATGTTCAGGAAGACTGCAATGAATACTCGATCGATACAAAATGTATGTCCTGTAATAGAGTCAAGCTAAATGAAAGGCAGGATTTTTTGTTTAAGATGACTCTTACATATGTTCCTTTATAATATACAGAGAGGGTTAATGACTTATTTCAAAGGTTGCCACTCAAGTAGACCGTAAGCTATTATACAAGAAAATGAGGCAAAGCCAAGGTCAGATAAACCCAACAAGAAATACATGTACACCTTTCAATCATGCAATACCCTAAATTTAGTTGACATATTGCTTATAGTTTCAAACTTAACATTGACCAACGAACCATGAAAACAGGTCAAGGTCAGAAAGACATATACACCTTACAATCATTCAATACAACAAATATATAACCTATTGCTAGAAAAAACAACCAAATCACAAAACACCTTGTAATAAACCCTGAAAATGAGGTCAATGACAAATAAAACTGAGACTGATATGTAATCATAAAATATTTCCATACACCAGATATAGTTGACCTATTGCATATAGTATTAGAAAAAAGACCAAAACTCAAAAACTTATCTTTGACCACTGAACCATGGAAATGAGGTAAAGGTCAGATAACACCTGCCAGTTGGAAATTTACACCTTACAATCATTCCATACACCAAATAGAAAAGACATATTGCGTAAAGTATTTGATATATGGACTTGACCAACAAAACTTAACCTTCTTCACTGATTAATGAAATAAGGTCGAGGTCAAATGGAAAAGGTCTGGCCTGAGGGCCTTGCAAGGTACGCACATACTAAATATAGGTATCCTATTACTCATACGGTAATAAGAAAGAAATAAACAATACAAACAAGTGAAACTGCGAGCTACTGCTCACTGATGATACCCCAGCCGCAAGTGGATAATATTAATAGTGTATAAATATGCAAGTGTGCGGTAAACAGGAAGTTGTCGAGTGATGAATCTGAAAACGCATCACACGGTATAGCTGACTTATATAAATCCTGAAACCAAATTTCAGAAATCCTTGTATTGTAGTTCCTGAGAAAAATGTGGCGAAAATTTTCAACTTGGCTATCATGTGTAAAATCATACAAGTGTTTGGTAAACAGGAAGTTGTCAAGTGATCAATCTGAAAACGCATCACACGGTATAGCTGACTTAGATAAACCCTGAAACCAAATTTCAGAAATCCTTGTATTATAGTTCCTAAGAAAAATGCGACGAAAAATATTCATGGGACGGACAGACTGACGGAAGGACAGACAGAGGTAAAATAGTATACCCCCCTTTTTTAAAGCGGGGGTATAAAAATCTTTAACTTTTTCCCCCGTGTTCACTGAACCATGAAAATGAGGTCAAGGAAAATGGACATATTGCTGCCACCAGATAACTACCCCTATTTAGCTTTTATTCAACAAAAGTTGCAGGCTCAACAAAAAATGATAAGATATCCATCAGTGGCGGATTCAAACTTTTTATAAGGAGGGGGGGGGGGGGGGGGGGGGGGGGTGGGGGGGGGGGGGGGGGCTGACTGACCTAAAGAGGCTGCTCCAGCCATGCTTCAGTGATTCCCTATATAATCAACCAAATTTCCCCACGAAAGGCCTATTCTAGCAAAACCAATGGAATAGAAAGGTTTCTGTGCAGCTGTCATGGCTGAATAAATATGTTTTCTGCTCTTTGGTCAGGTTGTTGTCTATTTGACAAATTTCCCCTTTTCCATTCTTAATTTTAGTCATATGTGATTTTGGAAGTGTTGTCAATAAACTATTTATGTCATTAGACCTTGGCATGATTTATTAAACTGAGACCTTTCTACAATTGGTCACTTTATGTTGACCTCTAGATGTCATTTATTATTTGTCATTGAGTTACTGTCTCATCTATGTAAAACCTTAAATTCCTTTTTACTAAAATGTTTGGAATTTACCATGTTTTATCATGAAATTAAAAAATATAAGTTTTCCATTGAAGATGTGTGGTGTCTTCTGTCCCCCAAAATAAGAAAGCAGTAAAGCAATCTTATGAAAAACTCCCAAAAAGTAACTGAGAATCTAAACCTAAAATAGTACCTCCATGACCAATAGAAGAATCTGTGTGCAGATTTGATTAAATTCTGTCAAGCCACTTTCCAGGAAGTGCAGATTAATAAACAGAAATTGCTCAGGTATGAGAAACCCCCTCAAACAGTGTGATTAAAATTCAATAAAATGCTCCATAGGGCACAGCTTGACATGACCACAGAGGTCGAACTCTGAACAATTTGGGCCAGTATGGACACAACATTCAAGCTTGATACATCTCTGAATTTGGATTGTGATTAAATATTTGACACAGAATGAATGTGGTCTTATGAACTTAAAAAATTCAAATTTACCAATTATGGTCCAATATCCAAAATCTAAATGGATTGAATCAGCCTATAAAAGAATCCCAAGAATTCAATTTTTGATAAAATCAAACAAAGTTTAATTTTGGACCCTTTTGACCTCAATGTGGACCAATTTGAGAACAGGGCCCAAAATTAAAAATCTAAATACACGGTTAGATTCGGCATATCAAACAACCCAGAAATTCAAGAATAAAACCACATTGAAATTGGTCAAGAAATAAGCAATTTATAAAAAGTATTAGACCAGATGCTCTGCAGGGCGCAGCTTTATACGACCGCAGAGGTTGAACCCTGAACGGTTGGGGCAAGTATGGACACAACATTCAAGCTGGATACAGCTCTAAATTTGGATTGTGATTAAATAGTTGACACAGCATAGGATTCTGACACAGAATGAATGTGGTCTAATGAACTTAAAATTTTTTTTTTGCCTTTGAGCAATTCACTATGCTGTTGAATATTAACCCTCTCAAAAAAATGTTTGAAGAAATTTTCTTTTTATTTATGAAATCTGAAATTAGAAAAATTTAACCCCCCCCCTTTTTTTTCACATCCCCCTTTCCCTTTTTCCAAAACTGATCTCAATTCAAATTTCAACAATAACTACTCATTTAAATACATCATAAAATATTAAAATGTAACAAAAGGTGCTTGTTATCACTGAATGGTAAAGATTGTTTTAATTTATCAGTTGGTAGTAAAAGTGAATATATACATTGTATATTGTATAAAACAATGATTTAAGTTGACTCAACTACTATTCTGGACAAAGAAAGATAACTCAATTCAATTGAAATTTTCTTGCTATTGCACAATATTATGCAATTAGATATTTCTGGATATTGCGCAATACTGTGCAATTGAAAATATTTGCTATTGCACAATACTGTGCAATTGAAGATTTCTTGCTATTGCGCAATACTGAGCAATTGAAAATTTCTTGCTATTGCACAATACTGTGCAATTGAAGATTTCTTGCTATTGCTGAATACTGTGCAATTGAAAACTTCTTGCTATTGCACAATACTTAATATAATAATTTTGGATCCTGATTTAAACCAACTTAAAAACTGGGCCCATAAACAAAAATCTAAGTACATGTTTAGATTCAGCATATCAAAAAAGCCCAAGAATTCAATTTTTGTTAAAATCAAATTTAGTTTAATTTTGGACCCTTTGGACTTTAATGTAGACCAATTTGAAAACAGGACCAAAAATTAAGAATCTACATACACAGTTAGATTTAGCATATCAAAGAACCCGTTTATTCAATTTTTGATGAAAGCAAACAAAGTTTAATTTTGGACCCCGATTTCGACCAACTTGAAAACTGGGCCAATAATCAAAAATCTAAGTACATTTTTAGATTCAACATATTATAGAACCCCAAGGATTCAATTTTTGTTAAAATCAAACTAAGTTTAATTTTGGACCCTTTGGACCTTAATGTAGACCAATTTGAAAACGGGACCAAAAATTAAGAATCTACATACACAGTTAGATTTAGCATATCAAAGAACCCGTTTATTCAATTTTTGATGAAAGCAAACAAAGTTCAATTTTGGACCCTTTGGGCCCCTTATTCCTAAACTGTTGGGACCAAAACTTCCAAAATCAAACCCAACCTTCCTTTTATGGTCATAAACCTTGTGTTTAAATTTCATAGATTTCTATTTACTTATACTTAAGTTATGGTGCGAAAACCAAGAATAATGCTTATTTGGGCCCCTTTTTGGCCCCTAATTCCTAAACTGTTGGACCTCAACTCCCAAAATCAAGCCCAACCTTCCTTTTGTTGTCATAAACCTTGTGTTTAAATTTCACTGATATCTATTTACTTATACTAAAGTTATTGTGCCAAAACCAAGAATAATGCTTATTTGGGCCCTTTTTTTGGCCCCTAATTCCTAAACTGTTGGAACCAAAACTCCCAAAATCAATCCCAACCTTCCTTTTGTGGTCATAAACCTTGTGTCAAAATTTCATAGATTTCTATTCACTTAAACTAAAGTTATAGTGCGAAAACCAAGAAAATGCTTATTTCGGCCCTTTTTGGCCCCTAATTCCTAAAATGTTGGGACCAAAACTCCCAAAATCAATCCCAACCTTCCTTTTGTGGTCATAAACCTTGTGTCCAAAATTTCATCGATTTCTATTCACTTTTACTAAAGTTATTGTGCGAAAACTAAAAGTATTCGGACGACACAAGACGACGACGCAAGACGCCAACGTGATAGCAATATACGACGAAAAATTAAAATTTTTGCGGTCGTATAAAAAGTATTGTTTTTGGACCCCAATTCCTAACCAGTTAGGGCCAAAATCAATCCCAACCTTCCTTTTTCAGTATGGAACATTGTAGAACAATTTCAGAAAGATCCATACACTTACACACAAATTATTGTCTGAAAACTAGAAAAATACTTATTTTGACCCCTTTTGGGCCCCTTGATCTAAACTGTTAGGACCATAACCCCAAAAATCAATCCTAATTTTCCTTTTGTGGTTTCAAACCTTGCGTTTAAATTTCATAGAGATCCATTCACTTAAACTAAAGTTATTGCCCTGAAACTAAGTGTCTTCAGGTGACGCTGACGACGACAAGGGACGTGATACCAATATATGAACGCAATTTTTGTTTGCGGTCTTATAAAAATAGCAGGCCTCCTTCATTCAGAAACAAGAATCTTAGCAAGATTGATTAAATTTTGTGAGTCATGAATGCACCTGAGAGTGATCCATGTGTGTGTTGTTTCACTTTGGCAGTCCAGCTACACAAAAATCAGTGTCTTCTTTTTCATTACAATAGATATGAATTAAAAACACCATACAATACATTCTATTTTGTATTTTATATAAAATATTCATGAGTTTTTGATCACACAAAGGAATACTATCACATCAATTGGTCCTGCCTTACTCCACATCATCTTCTTCTAAATTCTTTATTGTAGGTCCTTTACTAAGACTTAACCGCTGAAAAAATTTAAAGACTTAAACATTGATCTACAAGGGAGCAGGAATTCTAATCTTAATGGTAATATTTTAAGTTATGACTGTGACATGTCATAGTGTTCATGGATTTTCTGTACAAGTACCATGAGAGGCATGATTTTTGGGAACCTTCAGTCCCTTACATCATGTATAATGAATCTATACAAGTAATCAATCAAAATCTGTTTCCTTTTATTTATCAACATCATTATATGGACATGGTTTACTCAAGTGAGATACTGTGTGCTTAGAAACAAATTTGTGTGTGTACTGTACTACAATGGTTTAGTGTCAGTAGCTTCTTTATTCCAAGATAACCTGTTATAATTTACAGTGGCTATCTCCTACTATAAACTATATGTAATTAATATTTTAAAATATGTTGGTAGCAACAGAATTCCCAGAAAAACTTTACTACTCTTATGGTTTATTGTGGGTTATATATTTTTACAAGGTTCACTGTGGCCAGTGTGGGATTTCGTCAATATGTCTGAATATTCTGACCTGGTTTACTGTTGGTACCTACCTGCCCATTTGTATTTGCATAGTTAACTCACACTTTTGTCTGAAGATAAGGACCTTGTTTTACTGTCTGTTATTGATTTATGCATTGTAATCTCAAATTTTATATTTGAAGATACTGACCTAGTTTACTGTTGGTTATTCCTGTTTGCCTTATAAAACTTATACAACTAACTCATATTTTGGTCATAATATATCTATACTAACCTGGTTTACTGTTGGCAGTTTCTGGATGAGTAATTGGAACACTTGTGGTGGTAATGTTTGTTGTAAGACTTGTAGGAGATGTTGAGGTTGTCCACACACTGCTACAGCAACACTCAGATGTTCAACTCCCTCTTCAATTTCTCCTGTAAACAGTAAAACATAGTATGTGATTAAGTGTGTAAACATGAAAACAAGGAGATTTGATTTTGATTTTCTGTGTTTATACGCCATTTTCAACACCGCTTTTGGGCTATTTCATGGCCGCCAGTTTGACAACCTCTGTAGATTTACATACAAAGCTGCATTTAAATTGTTGTAACTTGAAGGAACATCTTTTAGGTATCTTGCTTTTATCTTAATATGTTTATTACATAAGTTGCTAAAAAACAGACACAATTTTACTTTATACTAATTTCATTACTTATTAAATGGCCTTTTGCAAGGTACAAAATTCTGAAAACATCAAACAAAGTTTATGCTTTTTTCCATTGGCAGACGAAATTTTCTGCTCTTCATTTTATTCAATCCACTTTGCACAAGTTGCCTTCATGACCTAGTTAAATTACTGAAGATTCACAATTGATAAAAAGATGACTGCTTAAAGCCTCAGTCACACCTTACCAGATAGCACGAACGGACGCCTAACGGATGAAAATAAAAGTTGTCAATTAACAAAATTGTTATCCGCTTGGAGTCCGTTGATGTACTAACCGAATAAAACGGACGTGTAACAGAAGCATAACGGACACACACCAGATATACAACGTACAAGAAACGGACACGTACCGGACAGAACGGATGTCCAATGGACGAGTACCGCAAAAAACGGACACCTAACGGAAGCGTACCGAATAAAACGGATGAACAA
>NW_027267854.1:0-2500 GCF_963676685.1 Mytilus edulis
TACAGACTTTTTGTACAGAAAAAGTACCTATGCAAAATTAGCAGTGCAGGGCCGTAAATCTCAGTGAAATCCTAAAATAAAATGTCCGCTCCTAGATTAAAATACTTATCTGTGTTACAAACTGGTGCTGAAAAATGTACATTACAAGAAAATAATCATGCAACGCGTGTTTTAAAGTTACACTGGATCAATAAAATCCAAATCATGCACTGCTGGTGAACTGTGACCGAAATGTCAATTTCCTACAATGACAAAAGAAATTACATTGTGTACATTCCATCTCTATAGATGTTGTCTGTTCAACGTCCCCACCTGAAAAGAAATAAAAAGACTGAGTTTTCGTTATTATCAACCCGCGTCACGTGATGTCTCCTCAATCTGGCGCGCGCGCTGGACCTGAAATAAAATAAAAACTTTCCGAACTAAACATGAAACTTCCCCGGAATAATATAGACCCCTTACAGAAACAAACAACAGACAAACAAACAAACAAACACGCACATACACACACACATCACAATCAATCATGTTTCAAAAGGGGGGGGGGGAGACCGTTTACAATTGCTTTTAAGAAGCAATTGATTTAAATTGTAAAACGGCAATTTTAACCATTCTGTTCCGTTTATATAAAAAAAAAATCCCTAGGACCCCCCCTTTTTTTTACCCCCCCCCCCCCACCTACAAATGAATGTGTTTGATCAACCAATCAACGTGTTCAACCAACCAACCAACCAATAAATCAATCAATCAATCAATCAATCAGTGCATGTTTCCGTCTCATGTGTTTAATATGGAGTCCACGATCTCATTTGTTTCTTTCTCGCTTGTTTAAAGAAACACTATCCAACGTGTTTAAACAATCAACCAACCAACCAACGTGTTTAATCAACCATCAACATGTTTAGCCAACCAACCAACCAATCAATCAATCAATCAGTGCATGTTTCCGTCTCATGTGTTTAATATGGAGTCCACGATCTCATTTGTTTCTTTCTCGCTTGTTTCAAGAAACACTTTCCAACGTGTTTAACCAACCAACCAACGTGTTTAATCAACCAATCAACATGTTTAGCCAACCAACCAACCAACCAACCTACCTACCAATCAGTCAGTGTATGTTTCCGTCTCATGTGTTTAATATGGAGTCCACGATCTCATTTGTTTCTTTCTCGCTTGTTTCAAGAAACACTATCCAACGTGTTTAACCAACCAACCAACGTGTTTAATCAACCAATCATCATGTTTAACCAACAAACCAACCAACCAACCAACCAATCAATCAATCAATCAAAAAATCAATGAAAGTTTCCGTTTCATGTGTTAAATACGGGATCCAAGATGTTTTTTTTTTCGCTTGTTTAAATTGAGCCTATCCAACGTGTTTAACCAGCCAACGTGTTTAACCAATATGTTTAACCAACGTGTTTAACCAACGTGTTTAACCAACCAACCAACCAACCAACCAATCAATCAATCAATGCATGTTTCCGTTTCATGTGTTAAATACGGGATCCAATTTTGAGCCTATCCAATGTGTTTAACCAACGTGTTTAACCAACCAACCAACCAACCAACCAATCAATCAATCAATGCATGTTTCCGTTTCATGTGTTAAATACGGGATCCAATTTTGAGCCTATCCAATGTGTTTAACCAACGTGTTTAACCAACCAACCAACCAACCAACCAACCAACCAACCAACCATCCAAGCAACCAACCAATCAATCAATCAATGCATGTTTCCGTTTCATGTGTTAAATACGGGATCCGAGATGGGTTTTTTTCGCTTGTTAAAATTGAGCCTATCAAACGTGTTTAACCAGCCAACGTGTTTAAACTACGTGTTAAACCAACATGTTTAACCAACCAACCAACCAACCAACCAACCAACCAACCAACCAATAAATCATGCATGTTTTTGTTTCATGTGTTAAATACGGATCCAAGATGTTTTTTTTCCCGCTTGTTTAAATTGAGCCAATCAAACGTTTTTAACCAGCCAACGTGTTTAACCAACGTGTTTAACCAACATGTTTAACCAACGTGTTTAACCAACATGTTTAACCAACGTGTTTTACCAACCAACCAATCAACCAATCAATGCATGTTTCCGTTTCATGTGTTAAATACGGGATCCAAGATGGTTTTTTTCGCTTGTTTAAATTGAGCCTATCTAACGTGTTTAACCAACATGTTTAACCAACCAACCACCCACCCAACCAATCAATCAATCAATCAATCAATCAATCAAATCAATCAATCAATGCATGTTTCCGTTTCATGTGTTAAATACGGGATCCAAGATGGTTTTTTTTCGCTTGTTTAAATTGAGCCTATCCAATGTGTTTAACCAGCCAACATGTTTAACCAACGTGTTTAACCAACATGTTTAACCAACGTGTTTAACCAACCAACCAACCAACCAATCAATCACTTAATGTATGTTTCCGTGTCATGCGTTTAATACGGGATGCAAGGTCTCTTGAGGTTTTTTTTCCC